>NC_081278.1:1977595-2135095 GCF_030490865.1 Poecile atricapillus
GAAGCGTGTGCTGCTGCCAGAAAGAAAGCCGCTTGGGCGGCCAAGGCTAGAAGGGAAGGGTGTGGAGGAGGCAGAGAAGCCGCAAGCGGGTCCCCCCCACTCTGGTCGTGCTGCTGCCGATTCTGGTCTAGTACCGCTGCCCTCCCCCCCACCTCAACTCTGGGGCGGGGAAACGAACGCTGGTGGCTGGCGGGCAAGGCGGCGGTGCCTCGTCCCTTATGTGCTCGGCCTTAAGCCGGGGCCCCCCTTGGCGGGGTTCAGTTTTTTTCGGCTGTCGGTCTCGGTGGGGCACGGTGGCTGGCAGCCGGGGGCAGACGTCGGCTGGGGGCGCTTCTGTCGTTGTCCAAGCCTCGTTCGAGGCTTTACCCCCGGCACTTCTCCGAGAGTCCCGAAGACCAGGTGCCCGGTCGGCCGAGGTTGGCGGTGCCCCGTTCCCTGCTCCCGACCCGCTGTTGCCAGGTGTGAGAGACCCATGTGTCGGAAAGGGGCTGCGGGGGGCGCACGGCCTTGCCTTCAGCTTTGCCCAGGTTTTGCCGCTCCAGGGGCTCAGTGACGGGAGACCTCGCCCGAGGGGAGTTGCGGGGCCAGGCTGGAGGTGCCCCGTCCCCTGCCCCAAGTTGTTGTGGCCCTTGTCCCCTGTAGCAGTAGGGCATGGTGGCACGGAAGATTTCGGGATGTAACAGAAAGTTAGTAACCCCCCTTCTCTACAGAGTACGGTAATGACCCCTGCAATTAGCCAATAGCATTTAGCTGTGATGAAAGCAGATGGGAGTAACACAGTGACCCTAGGTTATAAAATGTCAAATTCTCCTGCAATAAATGCCGTTTCTTCGCCAGCCATCACATTGATGTCTTGTGGGTAGAACGGTCCGAGTGGCCAAGGGGGGCCACCGTGCTGGCTTCTGAACCAGGGTGTCTGCCTTGCTTTAAAGGCCTCACATGGTGCCGAAAACCCGGGAAAAATTCCAAAAGCGGGATTCAAACCCAGAAAGCGAGGATTACGTGGAATACAGAAGCAGTGGCCAGGACAGCTGGGCTGATCCTGGCGAGGGAGACGTTCCTGCATCCTGAACGAAGATGGAATCCTTGATAAAGGTCGTATCTGAATTACATAAGCAGTGGGGGGTAGATTGCAAATCTAAGGATTTTATTTTTGCTATTGCAAGGCTTTGGTTTATTGGGGTCATAAATCAGCTTTTAAATTCTTCTCTCTCCATTTTTCCTCTCTGCGAGAGTATGTAGAGAATGTGAGGAAAGATAAGAGCAGAGCTGCAGCAGCAGAGCGGGCAGTTCACCCCCCCACTCCCTCTCTAAGAAAAAGCACCAGGATAATACCCAGTTTGTTACAAAGTCATGATTTATTGGGTTTTCAAAATGTTTTTATATACCCTTTTGGAATGAATTTTGTGTTTTAAGTAATTATGAGTTTATGCAGTTGCAGTTTTTAGGATTTTACTAAAGAAATTACTGTGGTTCCTTGAAAGTCAAAAAAAAAAAGGGGTGTTTAAGGTGAATATTAACAGAAGTTGCCTTGCAATAATTAGTTTTAAAACCTAAGGTTAAAATATGGTGTGTTTTACAGCTTCTAAGAAAACCTTCCAATTAATGTTATCTATAGAAAAGATTTGTGGTTTAAAAAATAATTAGTTAAGAGAACTTTACTGTACAAGACAAAGTTAAGTTAGAGTATATATTATCTATTTGCTTGTTTTTCCACAATTTTAATAAGGTAATTTCAATGTGAGTCCTTTTGTTATATAAAACACATATAACTGTATATATACCAATTTGGATTTTGGATTTTAGTTTAAAAATTGGACTTGATGTTCCTGAAAAGTGCTACAAAAGCTGAATGGCAACTTGCCAAATCCTGTGTTGTTGTGGTTTTTCTCTAGAAAAACTGCACTTTAAAATCCTAACAAATTTAAGCATATACTAGGCAAATTCCTGTTATGAATAAGTATTTTTAGTAACATCTGCAGTTATTGGGAGTTATTCTCAAAGCAAGATGACATAGAATTGTGATGGATTTGTTACATTTTTATAATCTTTATAGTGAATCCATGTTATTGTTATATTGTGTTTAAAAGGTATATATCAAACTTTTAGTTGCTTTTTGTAGTAACAGAATAAGATTAAGGTATGTTTTTATTTAATACAGATTAAGTGTTAATAGAATTAAGAATAGTCAAGTTTTATTATGTTTAGGCTTGAATGTTTTTAAATTAAGTTTTATAACTTGGATATTCTTTTAAGGTTAAGTTTTGTTATTTCCTTTTGTCATAATTAATTTTTATTAGGTTTAAATATTGTTTAATTTGAATTGTTTTATGTTTTATTGGAGACACTTGTCTAAACTGCAAAGTATAGTTATTTTCCTAGAGAAATGAAGATAGCTACAACTGAAACAGCTGTGATAGAACGCTGATGAACACCTGCTTGTGGATAGAAGTGAATCCAGTCTGTGACACCCTTGACTTCATCGGGAGTTCTGTTGTTCGTTGCAATCTCTGCAGTTTTTGTTTGTTATAGCTTTCTTATTTTTCAGTTTCCAGAATTTTAAGAAGATGTACCATTGCTGAGGATCAGCTGCCATGGGAGAGGCTTCCGATTAAACCAACTGCTGCATGGTTTAATTGGTCTGGTACCTAAAGCTTCTGATCATTTGCTTTGTACGAATGCATTTTAACAGTTTGCTGTGCTGTAAGCATCTCATAGCTGCTACTATTGAAAACTTTGTTTTAGAAATATGTTAAGAGGCATCTTTCCAGTTTAAAGCCTAGGTCCTGGCCAAGCCTTGACTTTACCTGGACAGAATGTTTGCCAGCAGATCCAGATGTTTTCTGTACCAAATCAGTATTTGAGTCACTTTTTGACTCAGCAATTTGACCCTATTAATATGACAGCTAGATCAATTTTGAAGTGGGCTTGGAGAATCATTTCTGGAGGTGATTATCCAATCCTTCACTGATGATTTTTTGTTTCTGTTTGTTTGCTAACTATGGGATGCTAGTGCAGTGTTTTAGTAATTAATAGTAGTTTTATATTATATATGTTATTAATAATGTCTAAGATATAATTGATTTTTAACTGTTATAAGTTCTTATTAATTGTGTATATGGTTTTGTGTTGATGTTGATGTTTATAACAGAAGTAAATCTCATTTTTATTTTTTTTTAAGAAAATGGGGGAAATTGATGCCCTAAAAGCATTTAATTAGTGTAATTCATTAACTTCAAGGAGAGAAGTGTCTGTGTTTTGTTGGCAGGTTCAAAAAGGTCACCTGTCCATCTGACCAGACTGTCTGCCTCTGAACACACAAGATCCAGTGAACAGAGAAGTCGCCACACAGCCTTGGTACTTCAGACGTGGATCAGAAGTGGACCTGTCAGGACACAGTTGTGTCTGAACACTACACAGACAGTTGCCAATAGAAATTTTATGTTGTTGTTATGATGTTGTGTCTCTACCAATTTTTCAGTTATCTTCTGTTTTAAGATTTAGAAGGATCTGAAGAACAACTTGAACATCGAAGCCCTCAGTCACCGATCAGCTGCCAGCTGACATCATGAGAGCAGTGAACATTACAAGACTGAATCGTGTTAGAGAAATTCTGTAGAAAATGTAAGAAAAATGTAGAGACTTCATCTAACTTTATATAAAGCAAATTGTAGTTGTGTGTTTACCCTTTCAGCAAATTGCTTTCACGCTTAGACTACATATATACCAGAGCACGTGTCTTAAAAGTAGTTAGATAATAGTTTAAGGTAAAGTGTCTAGCCTGTGTAGTAATTGTTATATTAGTATAAAGCATAAGTATTCCCCCTTCAAGAGGTAGTGTAAGCATCTTTGAAAGTTCATTTAATGTTAAAGCTTTAGCTGTGAGTTTGCAAGTATGGTGTCATTTCCATGGTAAGCTGCTTATAGTAATTGTGCTGTTTATAGTCATGACCAACTGTCTGCTAACTAACATCCAAAAGTGACAGAACATATGGGTCACTCTGGTACACTGAACTGGCCAAAGGTCAATGTGTTTGAGCCCAGCCACCAACCCAGGCAAAGACTACTGTTGCCAACTAGAGTATTGGTTTTGTGGCTATTGGGAGTGCGAAACAATAGTCCTGAGTAACAGGTGGGCACCACCAAAAGCAGACGAGTTTCTGCAAGTAACCTGGGGTCCGGCAGGCTGTATACATCCCAGTTTCAACTCCATAGGGCAAGTGTTTTATGGGTTTTATGATGATCAATTTAAAGTCTGTCATCAAATGATCATGCAGGTGCTGCAGCCAGCAGATGTAGGTTGGACCACCAGAAGAATGTGGTCAGTATTCTTGCACAAGCCTGGCAAAGATCCTGGTGAAGTAGTACAAATTATCCGACTCCCTGTCATGACACCTGAAGCAATTGGCCCCAGCCTTGTGGTACAAGCTGAGAACCCACAATCTAATAGTCTGTACCCACTGCATTAAGTGAGAAACTTCTCCCCAAAGATCTGAAGCCACTGCTTTCGATTCGCTCTATCGAATGTTAGATGCCACCTTTTTACCTCTAAATCAATCCAACCCCAATGCCACAGAATCCTGCTGGCTGTGCAATGACACACAGCCCCCTTACTATGAGGCTGTGGCCCTTAACAACCAGCCGATGTGGACTAATGCGGAAGCCCCAGTCCAGTGCCGCAGTGAGTCATCTTCTCGCAGAATCACCATCAGCCACATGACAGGGCGAGGGTTTTGTGTGGGCAAAGCCACTGTTGTTGACAAAAAAGTCTGTGCGAAATGGGCAATCGCCCCCTTGTCTGGCATGTGGGTTTGCAACCGCAGTGGGCTAAGCCCTTGCATCTATACCCAGAGCTTTAACTCCTCCGCTGACTTTTGTGTATTAGCTATTATCATCCCCAGGGTCCTATACCACTCCGGAGAAGAAGTGAACCAGCACCTTGAGCGGGCAGGCCGCCTTCAGAAAAGAGAGCTGTTGACAGGACTGTCAATAGCAATGCTGCTCGGCTTGGGAGCGACCGGTGCAGCCACAGGTGTCTCCGCCCTGGTAACCCAGAGTCATAGTCTCTCTCAGCTACAGATGACTGTAGATGAAGATCTACAGAGAATTGAGAAATCCATATCCTTTCTAGAAAAGTCAGTCTCCTCACTCTCTGAAGTTGTTTTGCAGAACAGGCGAGGTCTTGACCTTCTGTTCATGCAGCAAGGAGGCCTCTGCATCGCCCTGAACGAAGAATGCTGCTTCTATGCAGACCACACCGGAGTAGTGAGAGACACCATGGCAGAGCTACGAGACAGGCTGTCTCAACGAAAAGCAGAGAGAGAAGCCCAGCAAAACTGGTTCCAATCCTGGTTCGATCAATCTCCATGGCTGACCACCCTGGTGTCTACCCTGACTGGACCAGTTGTGATGATTTTACTTGTGCTGATCTTTGGACCATGCATTTTAAATAAGATTGTGTCTTTTGTTAAGAGCCAACTAGAAAAAGTTAACATTTTGTTTATAGAAAGGCAACAGATGCTTTAAAATATATTTAGTTATTGCATGTGCTTTATATTTACCAATGAAAGCTGTAGTATCTATTTTATAAGCTTTTAGTTTTTAGCTAAATATAATGTATCCTATATTTTATTCAATTTTATATTATTAATTTTTAAAACAAAACAAAAAGAAAACCTTTTTTAATATAGATAAGTAGATAAAGTGTTTAGAGATACGTATATAAAAATAACATTAGAATTTTTAAGACTAACACACCTTACATTTTATCAAATTAGTTATTCATAGAGAGAGGGGATATGCTGTAGTTAAGGCCTGGCGGTGCGGAAGAACTCGGGATGTAATGGAAAGCTAGGGTAGCAAGGCCTCTTGCAATTAGCCAATAGCACCTAGGTGTGACGTATGTAGATGGTAGTAACACAGTGAACATAGGCTATAAAATGTTAAGTTTCCCTGCAATAAATCGCCATATTTGCCATTGTCGTGGTTTTGAACCAGTAATTAACAAAAAGGGGAAAAAAGAATTATTTATTTCTTGCTGTGAGATATGGATTAAAATAAGAGCAAACCAGGCATAAAACTTAAAAGGAATAAAGAAAAGTTTATTGACAAACTACAAGAATAAGAACACCAGAATAAACTTTTAGAAAAACCTTTTCATTTCTCACTGCTCACTATTCTTTCGTTCACATGACAACAGAGACAAAAACTTTATAATTTTGATGGTTTAAACAGTTTTAATCCTTTTTATAGTCTTTTCCTCAGTTTCTGTAGAGAAACAGAAGTTCCTTTCTGTTAATTTATGGAGTTTCTCACAAGAAAGCTATTTTGTTATAGTTTTCTGTCTCCTTGATATCAGCTGCTCAGAGCTGCTGCTGTCAAAGTTCACTCCTCCCATTCCACATCACTCTGAAATGTGTTATGGGTCATAAGTTTGGGGATAGCATTTTTAAGGATAAGTTAGTCAAAGGCAAACAGTATTTTTTATCTGTTTCTATGCGCTTCACTAGAAAACAGTTTTCTCATTGCCTCTCAAGGCTTCAAATCTCCCAGCACTTTACTATACCACAATTACTCTGCTTTTTACTCAAATTCACACTTTGAACACTCTATTCCTCCCCATACTCTATTATGAATTAAAGGAGTTCTTTTCAGGACTTCATTGTCCATCTCCATAGTTTTAACAGAAAGATATTTCAGCTTAATTAAAGCATCTTCTTAATTCTCTACCTTTCTTGAAGTCTCTTTTCTTTCTTGCCACTAGTAGTTTATAAAGTCTCTTCTCATGTTAATCACTCTCCTTTTTTCTCTCTGGATAAAAAGATTAATCCGCAAGTCTCATCTGGATAAGAAAGAGTTAAAATCTTGCCCAAGCTTTTGTAGATGGTTCGGTGATCTCTGCTGAACAGGAGCTGGAGCCATCTGCGATGAAAAGTTCCTCATAGCTGCGTGGTCGGTGTCTCTGCTTGCTGCAGTCCTAGAGCTCCTTTCCTTCTTCACTCAGCAGTTTTCTAGTGAATGTAGTTACAGCAAAACCTCCAGCTGAACCAGAGACCGGGCCGGGCCCGGCCCAGCCCGACCTGGCCTGGGACAAGCCCCATCTCCCGGCCGGGAGACGAGAGACGCAGCGGGCCCGGCCCGGCCCCCCCCGCCCCCCCCCGGCCGCATGGCCTGGGCAGAGAACTGGAGGCCAGCCGGAGTTCCGCCACCTTTCACCGTCAGGAAACAAAGAGCACCACAGACTTCTGGTTGTACACTTTAAGGTGGGGTTCACAAGTTGATTCTACTTTTCAATGGCTAAAACTGCTGTCAATTCTCAGCAATGACCGATAATTGGTCAGGAGAAAAGACTCCCAGGAGTCCCCAGCAACTTTAACTTTCTTAAAGGCAAACTAACCCCATGACATTCCACCCCTTCAACTTGTGAACCCTTACCTTAAAAAATTATCAATTATATTCAATATACAACTTAACACAATAAATTGACAGAAAAGAAGAAACAGAACATTCACTATTTTCCACCCCTAGACTTTCATTATCACTGCTATATATAAACTTAAGACAATCATGTTTTGCCCTTAATTAACTTTTTATCTCACAGTAACACTATTAATGTAGTGGTCTAGATTTGCTAATTTTGATTGCCCGCATTCTCCACCAAAGCCATCCATCACATTGATGTCGTGGAGTATGGACCGAGCGGCTGAGAGTGACCGCCGTGCTGGAGTTGATCGGGGTGCTTTTCTTGCTTGAAACCCAACAGCACATATGACATTAATCAAATGTTTTCGGGGTATCAATTCCTTTTGTTTTTAAAAGTGAGATGTACTTTTCTCATGCATATTAATATCAACACAAAACTATACAGATAATGAATGAAAAACTTACAGCAGTCAGAAATCAGTCAGATAATAAACATAATTAATAACATATGTGATACAGAATTACTATTAACCACTAAAGCACTGCACCATCATCTCATAGTCTGCAAATAATAAAATCAGTGAAGGATTGGATAACCACCTCAGGAAATGATTCGCCAAGCCCACTTCAAAATTGATCCAACTGTCATATTAATAGGGTCAAATTACCAAGTCAAAAGTGACTCAAATACTGATTTGATGCAGAAAACATCTGGATCTGTTGGCAAACATTCTGTCCAGGTAAAGTCAAGGCTTGGCCAGGGCCTAGGTTTTAAACTGGAAAGATGCCTCTTAACTCATTTTCAAAACAAGGTTCTTAATGCTAGCAGCTATGAGATGCTTACAGCACAGCAAACTGTTGAAGTGCGTTCTTATAAAGCAAATGATCAGAAGTCTTAGGCCAGACCAATTCAACCATTTAGCAGTTGGTTTAATCTGGAGTTTCTCTTGTGACAGCTGACTTTCAGCAATGATACATTTTCCTGGAATTCTGGAAGCACTGAAAAATAATAAAGCTACACTGGATTTGGCAAAAGCAAGTCTTCTTAAACAAGGAAAGGAGTAAAAAACAAGGAAAAACCTTATATAGGAACAGTTGCTTAGCTTGTTTGCCAAGATGCATCTGTAGCTAAAATCGAAAGATCTCAAATGACACGTGTCTAAAAGGTAATTATACAAAGATATGTCAAAATATATGAGAAGCCGGCTATAAATACAATGATAACACTCTATAGATAATGTTCACCATAAAAATCCATAAATTCACATTATACAATGAATATGGCAGCAGTAAATGTCTGACAAAATCAAAATAGTATTTTTAGAACATTTACATCTTTATGACCAAAAATGAAATAAGGTAAACTTCTAAATCTCCTAGTAAATAACAGTCACTATTCTTTTGTGTTACCTATAGAAAAAAAAACGGCAGAGATCGCAACAAACAATAGAACTCGCAATGAAATCAAGGGTATCATAGACTGCATTCACCTCTATCTACAAGCAGGTGTGCATAGGTGTTTCATCACAGTTATCTCAATCATAGTCATCTTCATCTCTCTAAGAAAATAACTATACTTTGCAGTTTAGACAAGTGTCTTTTAACAAAACGTGAGACAATTTGAATTAAACAATATTCAAGCCTAGTAGAAATTAATTATGACAGCAGTAAAAAACAAAACTTCAAAAGAATACCAAAATTATAAAACCTAACTTAAAAACATTCAGACCTAAACAGAGTGAAACTTAACTTTGCTTAATTTTATCAACATTTAATTTGGATCAAATGAAAATATAACTCAGTCTTACTCTGTTATTACAAAAAAGCAACTAAAAGTTTGGTATATACTTTTGAACATAATAGAACAGCAACATGGATTCACTATAGAGATGATAAGGATGCAACAAATACATCACAATTCTATGTCATCTGGCTTTGAGAATAACTCACAATAATGGCAGATGTTACTGAAAATACTTATTTGTAGCAGGAATTTGCTTGGTATATGCTTAAGTTGGTTAGGATTTTAAAGTGCAGTTTTACTAGAGAAAAACCACAACACAGGATTTGGCAAGTTGTCATTCAGCTTTTGTAGCACTTTTCAAAAACATCAAGTCTAACTTTTAATTAAAATCTAAAGTCCAGATTGGTATATATGCTGCTACACATGTTTTTTATAGCAAAAAGACTCACGTTGAAATTACCTTATTAAAATTTTAGAAAAAAACAAGCAAATGGGTAATATATGGTTAACTTAACTTTGTCTTGTGCAGTGAAGTTCTCTTAGCTAATTAGTTTTTAAACCATGGATATCTTTATTAGGTAACATTAATTGGAAGGTCGTTTTATTAGTGGCTGTAAATCATTCAGTATTTTAACATTAGGTTTTAAACCTAATTATTGCAAGGTAACTTTTTACTTCTGTTAATATTCACCCTAAACATTTCTAAAGAGGGGTTTTACAAATTTTCTAAAAGGATCACAACGATTTCTCCAGTAAAATTCTCTAAAACTGCAAGAACTCATAATTACTTAAAAACACAAAATTAACTCTCAAAGGGTATATAAAAACATTCTAAAAAAACCAATGAATCATAACTTTTTAACAAATTGGGTACTATCCTTGGAGAGGGAGTGGGGGGCGGGGGTGAACTGCCCGCTCTGATGCTGTTATCTCTAGAACGTTTGAGTGAAGTCTCCGTCATCCCCCACATGCTCTCACAGAGGGGAAAAACGGAGAGAAAAAAAACCTGACAAAGTTAACTTTAACAAATGCAGTTATTTCTCTCAATATTTCTCTCATTGTTCACAGACAGAGGGAAAAGGACATGATTTTACAAAAAGAGGCGATGTTACACGAAAAGCCTCTCAGGGCCAGGTGGTAACAACGATGACCATTGCAGTTTATCAACTTTTAATTTCAGTAATGAATTATGAACTAGATATACCATATAGTTAGTGATTTTTTGACTATTTTTGTCCCCCTTTGAAGCTGTCTGAGCCATCTGTTTCTGTAACTGCTGATATTTGTCCCGTGTGGCCTTGGAGCTTCTTCTGCAATGCCTCTGCCATGGGGGTGCCTTTGTTCTCTGTGCACGCTCCAGTGCTCCCGCCATGCCCCCCTGTGTCGGGTGGAAATCGATCTAAATCTGCCTTCTCTTCAAAAGAAGAGTTAATATCTTGTCCCTGTATGTCCACAATCAATTTAAAAACATTGAACATCTCCTTATTTTCTTCTCTCTGACTGTCCCTCCTTCTCTCCAAGGGCAGTATAGACAGGAATGCTCACCCAGCAGTGGGAGGTGAAGACAGCTGCTGCTGTGATGCAGGTGGAATTATGGGAATCACAGCCTGAGCAGATCTTGCTTTCATGTCTTTTAAGGTATTAATTACAATCCGCCAAGTTGGACCAAGAGACAGAGAGTCCTTGCTTTTCCCTGTAATCGTTTTCTCCTGCAACTGGTCTCCTGTTTCTCTCCATTCTTCCACTGCAAAAAGCAATGGCAGGACCTGGAGATGCCCGTGCCCATTGCCTCTAGCCCATAAATGAGCTTTTCAAGGTCCTTATCCTTGACTGCCCCTCCTTGTTTAACGATAATGTTTAGGAGCAGTATCTGTGCTGCTGCAAATTCATCCATGCTAGCAGCCCTGTGGATGGGGGGAGGTTCGTGACTCCTCCTCCCTGGGTCCCAGAGCCTAATTATCTCTTGTCTTCACCCCAGGCTCCTCTGTCCTGGTTTTCCCCAGCTTAGGCTCGCTTCCACCTCTCACCGCATGCAAACCCACCAACCCAGTTCTGATCCACTTCCACGTCTCCCCACTGCGCGAATCTGCTCTGGCCCCGATCCGCTTCCACGTCTTCCCGCTGCGTGGACCTGCCAAGCTCCCTCTGCCCGCAAAGGGTCCCTGTTTGAGAGCCAGGTATTGAAAAACGGCTCAGACTATTCACAGAGTCTTCACAGAAGTATAGCGAATGTAGTTTATTTCTATATTTAGCACACTTCTATAGGGTTTGACAGGGTTTGTGGGGCTTAGCAAGCTACTGTTGGTTAATACATAATTGTTTACATTCTTTTGCATGTACACAATGCCATTGTTTTTCTTTATTCTCGCTGTTCCAGGAGAGTTTCTAGGACACTGCCTTTAATATTGTCACCTGAATTAAAAGCAGGGTTGTGCAGACAGGCTTTTACTAAAATATCATCCTTTTACTCTATTAAAATATTTCCCTACATAGGGAATATAAATACAGTAAATACAGGATATGTTATAATACACAGAGTCCTAAGACTTTTCTTTTGTTGCCCAGGGTGTGCAGGGCATACGGGAAGAGAGGGAAAAGGGTGCTTGTGCTCAGCTACCTGTCAGGGCATGCAGTGGTGCAGGGAAAATGGCCAGAAACCCTTGGCCTTTGGTGATTCTGCTGAAGGCACAAGCCCTGTCCGAGCCAGGAAGCGCCATCTGTGTCCTGCTGCCCGTGTGGTGCTGCCTGGATTGCTGAGGGCTCCCAGGTGCCTCTTGATCCAGCTCCTCTGGAGCTCCTGTGGGGCTGAGGCGCTGCTGCTGGGCCAGGCTGGGGGAGACCCTGAGGGAACAGGGCACTGGGAGGATGTAAATGGATGAGGGAGCGTGGAGACCCAGACAGGACAAAACTATAGGAAGGCATGAAAGGGATGTGTGGAGGCTGGAGGCTCCAAGGGGACAGGAGGCCGCTGAGGGGCCGGGGTGGTGGGAAGACCTGAGGAATTGGGTGTCAGAGGCCATAAGCAGCTCCCGAGCAGCTGCCTTGTTCCTGACACCCAGCTGATCTGATGCTTCCACAAAATGTCTCCCAGGCCTGCAGCAGAAGCCCTCGAGGCTGGGGCACCACCCCTCCAGGAGGGTGGGGACAGCCCAAGATGCCCAGGCTGGGCTGGCTGGGGACATGCAGGGCAGGGTGGGGCTGCCAGGCCACGGCCACTGGGTGCCTGTGATAAGGGGCAGTGGGCAGAGGCAGGGCTGGCCGCCAGCCCAGGACCTCACGGCTGCCCAGGCCACGGTGCTGTGACCGAGGCTCCCCTGACACAGAGCTTGGGGCCTGCAGAGCTGCTGCCACCATGGGGAGGGTGGTGATGTCTCCTCGAGCAGGGCTGCAGAGTCGCTGCTGCTGAAGCGGCTCTGGAGCCCCCAGAAACAGCAGCAGAGTGGGCACAGGAACAGCAGCAGCCCAAATGTCGGCACCTGCACAGTGAGGTGTCCACAGCAGCCGGGTGCCAAACAGGAGGAGGCTGTGGGCACAGCTGCCTTTGGTTTGGCAAAAGGCTTCAGCAGAGTTGGCCACAATGGCTTTTTCTTCACTTGCAGCCTCACAGCAACACTTGGCAGCTTCAGCTGCAGCCTGTGCCCCTGACTGACTTGGATGGCCGTGCTTGAGGGCAGGCTCGCCTTCCACACTCAGGTGTCCCAAGGCAGCGGCATCAGCGCCATCGTGAGAGAGAGACACTGATGAGGCACGAGCCCTGCGCTGCATCTGCCCTCCCTCTCTTCTGTCCAGGCACCTTAAAGACACATGAAACAATATCCTGGACTTGCTTGGAATCAAGGAAGAAACGGCATGTGCTGAAAAAAAGCAGGGATTTACACGGCTCAGTTTTCCACTCCACTTGGAGAATCCCAGAATCCCAGAACATTTTGTGTTGCAAAGTATCATAAACATCGTCCAGTTCCAACCACCCTGCCATGGGCACAGGTGGTGTGCAGACACAACTGTCACTAGAACTGGAAGAACACTTTTCCATGTTGACCTTTTCCTCTTCTGGATTTCAAGCAAAGATGAAAAAATCATCTGGTGAATCACAGGTGAATATTGTAGCTCACAGAATTAGGAGCAGGAGTCTCCAGTGGCCCATGGTGTGTCCATTCAACCATTGTTAGATCACCCAGTTGGACTCAGCCCGGTGCAGCCTGGGCACAGGCACCACGCTGGTCCATTTCAGCATCCCAAAGTCTTTGTGGCTCCCTGTGCACCCATTGCCTCCTGAATCCATTCTTGAATTCCCAGTTACTGCTGTGCAGGACATAAGAACACAGGAATAGCTTGTTTGGCTCATTCTTGCGTTTGCTGCTCCTGCCTAAAGGAATCATCAGGACTATATGCTGATGGAATGGTATAGCCGAACATTTATAGCCGAACTATTAGACATTTTTCTGTAATGTCTAATAGTAAAACCTTGTGTGACTGTTCAGACACTCTAAAATCCAGGGTGAAAATGACAGCTTTGGTGTGTAAGAATCCTAGACATTTTGACATGTGATTTTTCTAGTCAAGGATTTTAATGCCAGTGTGGAAACTACAAAAATATTAAAGCTTGTTTTCATTTTGAAATGGCATCAGGACACCTACAGGGGACAGGGTATGACACCAGGGACAGTACTTGGCAGTTCATGGCTTCAGATGTGGGAGATAAATATTTTGCCTGGGTTCAACCTGAAGATCAAGTTTTTCAGGGTTTTGATTGACTGGTCATTGCAGGTAAATTTAATAAATGCAAAAGGATGTAAAAGCACAATTTCTGGAGAATGTGCACTAGGGAGAAAATTGGGAGAAAACCTTGAACACAGCCAGCAGGCTCAGGAAAAATTTAAAAAAGTTAAAATTAAAAATAGATGTAGCTCTGTGATTGTCCAGGCAGGACTTTTTGTGTCTGGGGAAAATGTTTGCCTTGTATCAGCTGCAACACAGACGGACATGCAGCAACTGGGGCCTTGAACATCAGAGTGTGGGCTAATGTTTCTCCCATTAAAACAGACAGAAGTTCACACTGAAACATGACAGTGCCTCCGTACAATCTAACCATCCTAGGAAACTCAGCAGCTGATGGTGTTTTTGTGCTACTGCAAACCCCTTCTGTTAGTGTTCAGGAACTCACATAATCACGAACTGATTATATGCAGGTGCTTTATTGAAGCATGCGGGACCTAGGGGTATCAGCAACCCAAATCTAGCTCCATCGTCTCTGTCCAAAGTGCACGTATTTATACAATTTCAGCTGTAGCAGTAATCACTATAACAACCTTATCAATATTGCTTCATTAATAAATCTTCATTAACTTTATCAATATTGCTTCATGAGAGTTAGCTCATCCTTGTACGAACATGTACAGATCTTATCTCTGGGTGGGTATCTTGGAGACCCCAAGTACCAACTCCCTTTACCGTAAAAATTTCAGCTTGCTAGACCATCCCTAATACCAAGCATTCTTGAGGCCTACCTCTACAAGATTTTAAGAAACATTTTCCAAAACTAATTTAACCCCATAGTAACACTTCCATGGAAAACCTCATTCCATGAATGAGCAACATCATCTGACAGATAGCAAGAGTTGTCAGCAGTTGCTACAGGAGCTCCAGCCAACAGCCCCTGCAGGAAGGAGCCCAGTCCCCAATGCACTTGGGCTTTGGCTGCCCTCTGGCACAGAAGGCCCCCAGGGGCACAGGTCTCTGGGGCAGGAGATGGGCACCAGCACTGCCAGGGCTGGGGTGGGGTGGCAGGTCTGTGTCGGTGGGGACTCTGCCACACCTGCTGATTTCTGAGCTAGCTGGGCCCCAGGGCTCAGAGCAGCATTCGTGCCCTGGCCCACACGTTCCTTGTCTGTGTCACACCTGCGAGTTTAGGATGGCCACCAGCAGGGACGTGTCCCAAGGAGGCTGTGCCAGCTTCTGTGCAAGGCCCCGTGCCCTTCCTGCTGCGGCTGCGTCGGCAGCCCTGGGGGCTTCTTCTGCTGCCCCGAGCCTGCAGAGCAGGGCAGCGTTTGCTGATGGTTTGAAGCGTTCCTAAAGATCTGGTCAGGCTGTCTTAAACACTTTGGGCAAGGGATTCCTTCCAACCTGGGCCACTTTGGGGGGGATGGGGGCGGGGGGAACTAGGGCAGGTGGCAGTGTGTGCAAGGGCCCTTTGTGACATATGGTCACCATGGGATGGAAATGGACAGGGTGTCAAAGGGCCCTTTGTGACATGTGGTGACATAGGAGCTGGCAGTGACAGGACCATGCCACAGTGCTCGGTGCACGCGACGGGACAGGACGCGCCAGAGCAGTGCTGTGAGGAGCCCCCACACAGCACACTCGTTTGTGTCTGACCCGGAGCTTTTCTGAGCAGTTATTCCTGCAGGTGACCTCGAGGCCAGACCACAGCACTTGCTGACCCGTGGCCTTGCTGAGGCTTCTCTTCTGCAGGTGCCCTCGAGGGCAGACCGTGGGACTTGGTGACCCGGAGCTTTTGTGAGCCATCGCCCATCCCTGCAGTCACTGCCCTTGAGATCAGACCACAATCCTTGACGAGGAGCCTCCTGTCCTCGTGGCAGGAGCCCTCAAGACCTGCGTGCAGGACTTGCTGTCCTGCAGTCTTGCCAGGACTGACTTCAGTCTTGCAGGTGCCTTCTAGGCACGACTGCAGGACTTGCTGCCTCGGAGCTTTTCTGAGGCATCTCTCCTGCAAGCAGCCATAAACCAGTCACTGCCATGGAACAGCGACCCCCAAGAGTGCCCAAGTTGGCCTGGGTCGAGGAGGAGGAAGAGGAAGGCCCTGGAGCTACCCCAGCACAGGACACTGAAGAGGTGCAGCACTTTGAGCCACTGCAGGAGGGTGAGTGGCAGAGCTGGGCATCAGGGCTCTGCCTGTGGCCAGCTTGGCCACATCCCATCCCATCATGTCTTGTCCCTTTCCGTTCCCTCCCGCCCCTTCCCATCCCTTGGGGACGTGCCCACAGAAAGGATGGAAGAAAGCCTGGGGTTACCCCACCAGCAGTGGCCACACTCCATCCCCTGAGGCATCCCAGGGCTGTCCCTGCCTGGGGAGTGCACGGCTGGGCTGCGTTCTCGGGCCTCTCCCGCAGCCCCTCAGCTCTGGCTGCTCTTTGCCAGATGCAACCATGGACCAGACTCAAGAGCAGGACCCCGCCTGTGGCCTCTTCCACAGAACAGCGCAGGTACCTGCAGCCATCCCCACCTGGGCTGGGCCTGCTGTCACTGCTCAGCCCAGCACCATGCTTGGAGCACTCCATGCAATATTCCTCTCTTCCCGCCCTTCCTTCTCCTGCCCGACTTACAAATTCATCAAGTGCACTTGGCAGGAAGAGACCAGCGTCATGGGCACTGGGTCCATGGAAAACAGTGACGTCTACACCACCGACACCAGTGCTGCCATGCTGGAATTGATTTTGGAGGAGGGTGTTTCCATTCCAGAGCAAGTAAGCAGCCTGTGGCCAGGGTTTGATCCTCCAGGGATCGCTTGGCCTCCCAAGCCACACCTGCTCATCACTGTAAGCCTTTGAGGCCATTGCAGCGTGGTGAGAAGGGAAGCTGGGGACATTCCTGACTCCCTCTGGCAGCTTTCCAAGTCTCCCTGTGTCTTCTCCAGGTGCCTGCCATGGTGAGGTACATCCACCAGTGGCTCATGGCCAATGAGTCTGCTGAGCACAGGCTGAACAGGACCCTGCTGGATCTGACTGAGGCACAGCCCGCTGACGTGGTCATTGCTCTCCTGCGTGTGGCCCCAACGTGTGACAGGTATGGGGCCCACGTGCCCAAAGGGCTCAGGGCTCCTCAGCCCATCACCCTGTACAGCCTGGCCCAGGTGTCTGACCAACAGAGAGTTCCAGGGCCCTCTGGCTGCTCCCTTTCCCAGCCCTGCTACATTGGCCCCTGAGCCTGCTGCCATGCCATGCCCCCTCAGGGCCCTGTCCCCACAGGGCTGGGCTGCCTGGGTGCTGCTGCTGCTGGCGAGGGGCAGTGGGCAGAGGCAGAGCTGGCAGCCAGCTCCCCACTGCTGCCCAGGCCATGGGGATGTGTTTGAGACCCCCGTGAGACAGAGATGTCACCCCACAGAGCTGCTATGACCATGTGGAAGACGGTCATGTGCTCAAGCAGGACTGTGGAGCCAGTGGTGCAGATACTCCTCGATGTACTGGGGAACTGGCCAGAGCACAGCACGTGCACCTCCGATGGGGACAACACGGGTGTCTTTGCCCTGGCTGTGAGTTTCTGCAACTGGCCTTTGCTCACCCCATGGCCAGCTGTGTCTTCAGCACCTGTTTCCTCCTTCCCCCACTGCATCTCCCTGCCTCAGGCACCGGGCTGAAACCTGGCCTAGGGGCAGCTTCAGGGGCACCAGGCCCGATGCTCCCCCTGTGTCTCCCCCGGCCTCTCCCTGCCACGCTCAGGCCCTGCCACAGACACACCTCGGCACTGAGCGCTGTCTCAGGGTGCTTTGTCCTCTGCAGGCAACTGTGGTGATGTGGAAGTTCCTTCAGGTGCCCTGTGTCCCACGTGTAGTGAATGTGTATTTCCCCTGCCTCTTTGTGCATCTGCTCTTCCAAGTGTTCTTCAGCACTTTGGATATGCCAGAGGAAGTTGATACCTTCTGGACGGGATGCCAGGAGCAACACGGCCTTGTCACCAGCCCCAGCAGGTGCTCCATCCCACTCCTCCTGTCCCTGCCATGTCCCCACGGCAGGAGCCAGTGCTCCCAGTGTGATGTGGGCCTTGCTGTGCACACAGGTTTGCAGTGCAGACCCTGAAGTCCCTGCTCTGCCTTCTCCGGTGTGAGCATGTGGTTCTGGAAGTGGAACGCAAGCGTGGCTGGGACACGCTGCTCTGTGCTGACACCCACCACTATGCCGTGGGTCTGCTGGCCAGGTGAGACCCCCTTCTCCCCACTGCCTCTGGCATTTGTGCCCTGTGTGTCCGGGTGCCCCACACCATCCCAGTGGTTGTGGGCCCAAGGGACTCGTCACCAAGGAACAACCAAGGAGACTTCAAAAGGCTGGGAGAGGAAGGTGCCCAGGAGCAGCCACCGCCCCAAGGGCCCACATCCCCTTGCAGGGTGGTGGGGAAAGATCAGCCCTCTGTGAGTCATTCCTGGGAGAGCTTTACAGCTGCTGGCTCAGAGTTTTGCTTCCTCTTTCTTCCTTTCAGAGAAATGTGCTCTTCATCCGTACACTTGTGTTCCGGGGTAGCATTCTACCTGCTCAGCCTGCTCAGCAAAGAGATGCCATTCTGGGATTTTGCTGCCCTGGCATTCCTTGTAGAGGTGAGCCTGAAGGCCAGCTACTTTCCAGCTCTCTGCCCTCTCACAGCTGCAGCTGCCTGGGATTTCACCGCCTGTGCTCTGTGCTGCTGCCAGGGCCCAGCTCTGTGTGGTTCTGGCCTCCTGCCAGCCAGCTCCCCTGTCACTGCCCTGTGCCTTTTAGGTCCTGGAGTGCCTGGACTTGACTGAATGCAGTGACGGCATCCTGGACATCATGTCAAACCATCTGCAGAGCGAGTGCAGGGAGAGGCAACGCTTGGCACTCAGAGGACTCCTAGTGCTTGGCAAGAATCCCCTGATGGTGAGAAGGGGACAGTGGCTGAAGCCATGCGGGCAGCGTAGGGATGGCGAACGCAGTCCTTGGGCTTAGCTGAGCTTCAGACATTGAGGCAGCTGCTCCCAGCTCTCCTGCCTCCTGGCTCAGCTGCCCGAGTGCTTTAGGACCAGCCTTTGGCTTCTGGGCCCTGCAGCAGCAGGGTGGGGTTTCACAGACTTCTCTTCCCCACAGGCCAAGAAAATGTGGAGCCTGACTGAAAACCTGCTGGAGCTCCTGCAGGAAAATGATAGTGACGTGGTCAGGATGACCATGGTTCTTCTCAAGTATTTGTTCCTGTATAATAGTGCCCTGATAGCCATCCCCATCGCCCGGCAGCTGGCTGAGGAGCTCCTGCCACTGTTTGACAATGTAAGGTTCTGTGCCCTCAGCCACGGCCACTGGGTGCTGCCCAGACACTTTGTGCCCTGTGCATTTGCAGGCCGGTCCGAAAGGGGCCCGAAGCAGGCAGTGCTGAAGTCTATTTTCCTTCCTTTCATACAGGATGATAGCCAGGTGCAGCTGTGCTCCATGTTTGTATTTCAAAAGATGATAGATTTATTAATGGAAGAGGGAAGAAAGGCCCTGAAGTCATATGTGTGCCAGAGCCTGCTCCCACTCTTCTTCCACTGCCATGACCAGAACCAGCATGTGGCAGAGGTGAGGACACCTGGGCTGCTGGTGGCACCCTGGGAGAGGGCTCGGCTGCCTCCTGCCCTGGCACCTCCAGGCCTTGGCACACAAATGCGGGTCCTGTGCCTGGGCTTGTGGGGCCATCTCCGGGTCTCTGCTGCTCTCCAGGTGTCCCGGGAAACACTGCATTCTTCAGCCAGATTCCTAAAGAGGAGGGATATTGAACAGATGCTGCAGCTGGATAAGAAACTCTGGAAGTTCAGCGAAGGCCTGGTAAGGACGGCCTGGGCGGCCCAGCCTCAGCCTAGAGAAGCCCCCTGTCCCCGGTGCCCAGTGTGTGGGGCTGGCAGCTGCGCTCCTGCCCACTGCTGCACCCGGGAGCAGCACGGCTTCTTCTCCAGGCTCCTGTGGCCACGAGTCGGGTATCGATGGAGCCCCGAGCCACTGGGGCTGCGGGGCGGGTCGGCACCGCGGCTCCCCGGGCAGCAGCCGGCCCTCTGCCCCCTCTAGAGCCCGGCGCCAGCGGCTGCTGGCCGGGCCTCAGGGCTGGGCGGGCACGGGAGGCCGGGGCTGGCCGCAGGCAGTGCCCGGCCGAGGGGCAGAGCCCGCACCAACCCTTCCCTCCTGCCGCTCTCTGCAGCTGGCACAGGACAGGAGCCGAGCGGCTGAGGACCTGCACCGGGCCCTGCTGTACCTGCAGAGTCCACAGGAGTCCCTGCGAGCGGCGGCCATCAGGTTCATGGGTGAGCCACGAGCCCGGGCTCCCTCCCCGCCCCGCCGCAGCTCGGCCCCAGCCCCGGCTGCTGCCCCGGCAGCGGCACCCGGGCCCGGTGTCCTGGAGCCCCGGCTGCCCTCGGGGCTGCTGCCGGCCTCTGGCAGCCGTGCCCTTGGGCTGAGTCAGGATGCGGCAAGGGCCCGGGCTGAGCCCTGCCGGGGCGGGAGGCCGTGTGGCCCCAGGGCTGGCAGCGCCGCTGGCAGGGAGCTGTGCCGCTGGGGCCCTGACAGGCTCTGTGTTCCCAGGGATGGCCGGGGAGCACCTGAGGGAAAAGAAGAAAGAGATGCTGCTCATTTGTGAGGGTGAGTGAGGGCAGCAGACTGTCAGCGGGACTGTCGGGGAGAGCTGCAAGCCGTGGCCTGGCTGTGGAGGGCTCTGCTCCCTGTGTGGGTGAGGGGTGGCATGGGCAGAGCACACCGAGATTTCAGGGGCATGTGGGGCATTCGTGGCCAGCAGCTTCGGGCTGATCCCCTTGGTCCCTGCTCCCTGCTGGCCATGGCAAGAGCCGGCTGGGATGGCCCTGGCATGGGGCTCTTGCTGGGCCCCCGCAGGTCTGGGATCTGACCGTGGCTCTGTTTGTCTCTCTTCCAGCCCTTGAAGACACAGCATATGACAGCAGCCTGGAGGTTGGAAGCCTGGCACTTCAGACATTGTGCCTTCTCAGGGCAGGAGACCACGCTCCGATCTCCACATTCCAGAGGCTGCGAGATCAGCTCCGCAGGGCATGGAGGTCACGGCCTCATCTGTCTGGCCTCAGCTGGCTGCGCTGCTGGAGCTCTGCAGAGAGCTGATCTGGGAGGCTCTGTCTGCTGGGGCCACATGAGCAGCCAGCAGGGACTTTTTTTCGTTCAAGATTGTTCTTTTCGTTTTTGTTTTGCTTTAGTATGTAAATAATATAGGATATGTTATAACAGACAGACTCCCAGGAGCTTTCTTTTGCTGCCCAGGGTGTGTGGGGCATAGGGGAAGAGGGGGAAAAGGGTGCTTGTGCTCTGCCAGCTGCCGAGGCATGCAGTGGTGCAGGAAAGATGGCCAGAAGCCCCTTGGCCTTTGGTGGTTCTGCTGAAGCCACAAGCCCTGTCCCAGCCAGGAAGTGCCATCTGTGTCCTCCTGCCTGTGTTGCTGCCTGCATTGCTGAGGACTCTGTCATGATCCGCTAACAAAGGCAGGAGTCATGAGAGATTCGTTTGATCTCACAGTGCAAAAGGACACAAAGGGATTTCAGTTTCAATCACAGCAATAATGCACTTTTATTTTAGTGCCAACAACAGGAGTTATAGCTGCTATGGTTTTTTGAAGGAGAATTGCTGTAGGTTTATGTGATTCTGGAAGGCCTCGAATTAAAGGGGTCATCATTTCATAGCTAATTGCATTGGTGATTCATAGCCAGTAGTTAATTTTCTGTCATGTATCATTTGCAAGCAGGCAGCTTTGTGCATGTCTGCCAGTAGTTGGTCAGGAGTACCAACTATAGCTACAGGGTCTCTCCTTTCCAATGGATTAAGCCCTGCTGCCCAATAAGCTGCACGCTGAGTTAGGGACCACGGGTTACATCTGTCTCCTGCTGTTGAGAAGACCCCATGTCCCCAGTACGCACTGGCTTCTTGTTCTGTCAGTCAAATCTGATCTCCTCCAGTGAGAGATGCAGTATGTATTCTGTCTCTGACTCGTGAGGGAGACGCCCGTACTCTTTTTTCAGTTTAGCCAATTCAGTAGCAGTGTACAGGATTTCTTTAGTGGTTGTATGCGAATCAAGATCTTCATCATTGATATGATTATATTCTGTTTTAATTAAAGGTTTCAAGCTAGGACAGCAGTGCTCCCCACAATTTTTCATCAGTTCTTTTTGAGGCTAAATTTGATTAATGAGAGGGGTTTCCCTCTCCACTGTTTCTTTGGTAAGTATTCTTTGAATTTTTAACCCATTGCTCTCTTCGGGCCACTGGCAAAAGATGGATCTCATTCCTTTCTTCATCTAATTGTTTTTGCAAAATTTCAACTAGGTTTTGAAAGGAGTCCATTCTAGTTCTTTCCTCACCTTTTTGCTTAAAGCAAGTTTCTATAGCTGCTGTAAGACAAGCTCCCAAAACTGAGCAGAGTATATATTTTTGCCGAGTAAAAGCCTTTGGAACCCATACTGGAGATCTCCTCCTCATCCTTGTCTCCACCGTGCGCCTACCAATATCCTTGTGCCGTGGAGCATTTGCTCTAAGCTGCACCTTGGGTCACCCCGCTCCCGAGTGTCACGATCCGCTAACACAAGTGGGAGTCGTGAGAGGTTCGTTTGATCTCAGAGTGCAAAAAGGACACCAAGGGATTTCAGTTTAAATCACAACAGCAGTAATGCATCTTTATTTTAGTGCCAGCAACAAGGGTTATGCGAGAGGAGCGGGAGAGAGAGAGGGAGAGAGGGATAAAGAGGCAAAATGCAAGGAGAAAAAAGGGGAGGGTTATAGCTACCAATGGACGAGACAGGGTCGCCGGTGTCTTCTTCCATGGAGACATCTCTCTCGAAGAAAGTAACTTGGAAAAGTAATTTTTACAGTCTGTTTCAAAGCAAGGGGCAGCTGGCCAAGAGGTGGGGAAATTCCTCGGCGATTTTGATGAGACCCCTTGCTCTGGGAAGCAGGTGTAAGGTACAGAACAGGCCGCTCCTTACAAGTCCCTGCTCAGCAGCAGGAATGAAGGCAGTGTACCTTGACAGCACAACAAGCACACCTGCAAACCATCACCTGGCAAGCTTCCACCTCAACCAGGCCAGAACCCCTGCACAAAGTTCCTTGGGGTCTTCAGGGTCTTGGTCTCTGTTCTTGCAATGGTTGTGAGGCAGATGAGGGAAACTTCAGACTGTCTCTTATACCCTAGTAACCCCAAATGACTCAAATGACCCCAAATTACCACAAATAACCCCAAATTACTCTAAAGGACCACTCTGACCCCACACCTGACCCCAAATGACTCTTCTGGCCCCACACCTGATCCCACAGGACACAGACATTTACCCCCTGCTGAGCTTGGTCCTATACAACCCCAAATCCTTCAAAAATCCCCAAAATTTGACTCTGGGAACTTCCTGGATGAGCAGGTCAGTTCCAGCGCAACGAGGCCTTTGTGCCCTTCTTGGCCAGTGGGCGCCCCAAAAATCCCATAAATCTTTGGGGTTGGGTCCTAAATCCTTCTGGAATCCCAAAAATACCCAAATTCCTTTGCGGTGGGGCCCTACATTCTTTTGAAATCCCAAAATTCTTCTGGGTGGGGACCCCAGACCTATTTGGGACCCCCACCCCTGAAACCCCCAGACCATTTTTGGACCCCAATCCCAAAGCTCCCAGACCCTTTAGGGACCCCCCAGACCCTTTTTGGGGTAGCCCAGACCCTTTTGGAATCCCCAACCCCTGAAACCCCCAGCACCTTTTGGGACTCCCAGCCCCTTTTGGGACTCCTAGCCGCTTTTGGGACCCGCAGCCCCTCTAGAGACCCCGCTGGAAAATCCCCCTAAATCCACCCCAAACCCTGCCCCAAAATGGGGAATCCTCCCTGAGACCCCTCCCCAAATTCAGGCCTCCCCAAAATGCCCCTTCTCAATGGGATCAGGACCCTTCCCCATCAATGGAAATTCTCCCAAAACCCAAAAAATTCTCCCCAAATCCCCTTCCCAAAATCAGAACCCTCCCAGGACCCCTGAATTTCCCCCCAAAACCACCAAATTCCTCCCTAAAAATACCAAAATTCCTCACAAATCACCCCAAAAACCCCCCAAACCCCCATAGTCCCCCCAAAGTCCCAAATGCACCCAAGACTCAAAATCCCACCCCAAAACTCCAAATTTCCTCCCAAACCCAAATTTCCCCTCAAAACCCCAGAATTCATCAAAACCCCCAAAATCTCCCCACCCCCCAAATTTCCCCCAAACCCACCAAATTTTCCCCCCAAACCCCAATTTCTTTCCCAAAACCCCAAATCCTCCCCCTAAGAAACACAATGTTCCCCCTAAAACCCCAAATTTCCTCCCCCTACACCCAAATGTTACAAAAAAATCCTAAAATTTCTGCCCTAACCCCTCGAAATTCCCCCAGGACCCTCAAAGTTTCTCCCCAACTCTCCAAATTTCCCCCCAAACCTCCGAATTCCCCCCAGATTCCCCAATTCCACCTCAAAACCTGGGAGACTCCCCCACAAAAAACCAGCAACTCCTCCCCAACCCCCCCCCCCCAAAAATCGCAACTCCCTCCCCAAAAATCACCAGAAAAGTTGTGAATGAAAATTTTTTATTTCATATTTTTCACACCTTGGGATGGGGGGAAAACACCAGAATTCCTGTGATTTTTGATTTTTCCTGTTTTTTGAGGGGATGGGCGTCTTCCCAACTTTTCTAGCCCCCCCAGGCGACCCCTCCCCAAAATTCCTGCCCCTCAGCCTTCCAAATTAAGTGCAAATAAATTAAAAGAGGAAAAAAGAAAACAAAGAGGGGAAAAAGGTAAAAATAAAGAAAAACAGAAAAAAAAAAAGAAAAAAAAAAGATCCTCTTTACCCCATTTGGGGGGAGGGGGACAAAGGATATATCAGGGGAGGGGTCAAATTCCCAGGAAAAAATTGAGGGACCATTCAAAAAAATTGGGGGAACCCCCCCCCCCCAAAAAAAAGTTCATTGTGAAAAATGCCAAAACCAAAAAAAACTGGCAAAAAAAGGCAAGAAAACCTGAAAAATCTGGGGGGAACCCCCAAAAAATGTATAAAAAATGGGGGAACTTCCCCTTGAATCAAAGGGATTTTTGGGAGTTTTTTTCCCAAAAGCAGTGGGTTTTTGGGTGTGGCAGGGGAGGAGAGGTCCCCTGCAAATTCCTGGGGGTGTCCCCAAGACACCGTCTGCAGAGGCAGCGGAGGGGAACAAAAAGGGCATTTTAGGGAAATTAAGGGAATTTGGGGAGATTTGGGCGAATTTTAGGGAATTTTGGGATTTTTGGGGGGTCAAGGGCAGGTTTTGAGTTTGCAGGGTCTTGCATTCCGGGGCTGCAGGATCATGTCCAGGGAGGCCACAGTTACCAGGAACCAGCATGGGACACCAACGAGACAGGATTCTGCTCAGGAAACCATTTATACAGCTCAGGAACACTCAGATCCAGAGACAGCCCCGAACAGAGGCAGGGAGATGGGTTTTGAGAACCAGGGTGGAGTTCAAGGTCAGGGACCACCGGGAGCGCAGCAAGGGAGAAACCCCAGGGGCCCAAAGCCAATCAGAAATCCCTGGGCTGCCACCCCACAAGGGGTCCAGGGTGGAGTTTCTTCCTGGGCTCGCAGGGCCCATCCTCAAAGGCAGAGGGATGGAATTCCCTCTTGCCCATGCCTCTCACTTTAACTATATTCATTTGAAACTAAATCTTAGCCTCCCTGGGAAAGGGCACCTCACACAAAACCTCACTCAATAACAGGCTACCGCTCCCTTTGTCAGCCCCAAATTTTGGCTGTCTCATTCCAGACCCCACCCCACCTCCCCTATCCCAACCCATCCTATCCCTGCTGGACATCAAGACCCACTTCCCAAGCCTGATTTCCCCCATTTCACACCTCCCAATCCCCATCCCACCCATCCTGCCCCACCCAATGCCCATCTCACCCCTCCTGATTTGCATCCCACTTCACCCAATCCCCTTCCAACCCCATTCCACCTGATACCTTCAGAAGGCTGACCTAGAACAGAGGCTGCACAGATTTAAGAATAAAGTTTATTAAAAGGCCTTAAAGGATACACCTTGGGCAGTACAAGAGCCTGGCCAAAAGTACACCCAAGATGGACCAAAAATGGTCACAAAAATGGACAACTCATCATGAGGTCTCACATTTTTAGAAGTTCAGGTTCATCTGCAGATTGGGGTTCATGGTCCAATTACAGCTTCAGATGATAAAGTCCTGTCCTTCTTGTTTTCTCTCTTCAGTCCACCCTTCTTCATGCTTTTGGGCCTGGAACTTGTAAC
Source organism: Poecile atricapillus (assembly GCF_030490865.1). NCBI lineage: Eukaryota > Metazoa > Chordata > Aves > Passeriformes > Paridae > Poecile > Poecile atricapillus. The sequence goes on from NC_081278.1 coordinate 2,003,777, forward strand.
AATTGTCCTTGGTATCAAGCTAGAAAAGGAATTGTTTTGTCTACCTACTCTGTGAAGAGAGCTCACTAACATTAATATGAAGTTCAAAACTCCAAACCTAGGCACTGCAGAATATGAAAAATATGAAAGCTAATACTTAGGACATCACACCCTGAGGGGCTGTGGAATCCAGTAATTTTGGGTGGGACTGAGTCGTTTTCAGTGGCGTTGAGTGGTTTTGAGGTGACAGATCAAAGCCTCTAGGCTCTTTGAGTGCCAAGAAATGGAGACAACTCCACCAAATACCCCCAAAATCCCCAAATACTCCCAAGTATCTCCTTGAATCCCAGATTCCCTTAAAGCACTAGTGAAAAGTGAGGCTTTAGATGCCTTTGATGAATTCATAGATTTTGCCCCAATTTTGTCTGTTTTACAGGAATGCAGATGAATCAAAAGATAGAACCAAACCAGAATGACCACCAGCCTGGTGTGTTCCCAACATAGATCACTGGGAACGTGGGTCATCAGGGCTCTGCCCAACGTGGGGCCTCTGATGGGGGATGGAGCTGGGGCAGCACACGAAGCTCTTCGTGCACTTGGGGCACTTGCAGGGCTTCCTTACCAGTGCCTCCGTTTGTGTCTGGTCAAGTGAGATCTCTGGGTGAAGCTCTTCCCACACTGGGGACACTCGTAGGGCCTCTCCCCAGTGTGGATGCACCGGTGGTTGATGAGGGCGGAGTTTCACTTGAAGCCCTTGCTGCAGTCGGGGCAGCGGAAGGGCCTCTCCTCTGTGTGAATCCGCTGGTGCTGGAGGAGATCTGAGCTGGTCTGAAACCTTTTCCCACACTCGGGACCACACTAACGTTTTCCCTTCTTTCCTGTTAACTCAAGGTGATGATGTTTCAATACGCTGCAGACTGAGTACCGGATCCCACACTGAGCCTCTACACAGTCAAGTCGCCGGATCTTGTAGCCAGGTTAAATCTCGTGAAACTCGGAATCAAGACTGTTGGCTGAATTTAACGGCTGTACAATTGTCCTCCAACGTTGTGTGTGGTAAAATGAATACCAAATATTGGGGAGAGCTTAATTTTCATGTTGTAGTACCTACCACACAGCCACCAATTAGATTGACTCCAAAAATTTCTGAACCTGGACCCTATGTAATCAGGAAAACTGGCCAACAACAAATGCTATTTAATCCAGCATGGTCTATCAAACTGTGATAGACTGGCATTTAAGAAAACAAAGAGAAACACCTAAGGAAGTTCAAACCGCTGGAGGCTGATGGGAGTTTGTCTCCTAGCCAACAGCTGGCCATTTCTAGGAATTGACAGCAGTTTTAACCATTGAAAAGTGAGATCAACCTGTGAACACCACCTTAAGACCTAAGCCTGGGAATTTCTTGGTCTCCTTGTTTCCTGGCTGTGAAAGGTAACTGAGCTTTAGCTGGCTTCCCGTCCCCTGGACAGGCCATGCGGCCCGGGCAGGGGCTGGGCTGGGCCTGCCGTGGCTCCCGGCCGGGAGATGGGGCCTGCGGGGCTTGCCCCGGGCTCTGGCCGGGCCAGGCCGGTCCCTGGCTCGGCTGCAGTTTTTGCTGTGACTGAATTCACCAGAGACTGTCGAGTAAGGAAAGAAAAAATAGCTCTTGACTTGTGGCAGGCTGAAACAGTGACCACACTCTCCAGAGCAGCCATGAAGAATCTTCCATCGCAGACAACTCCAGCTGCTGCTCTGGCAGAGATCCCAGAACCATCTACAAAGCCTGGGCAAGATTTTAACCCTTTCATTACCCAGATGAGACCTGCAGATTAATCCTTTTTTTCCAGAGAAAGAAAAAGAGAGTAATCAACATGTAAAGAGACTTTATAAACTATCAGAGACAGTAAACAAAAGAATTAAGCTTCAGAAGGGGTAGAGAATAAGGAGATGCTTTATAAGCTGAAATATTTTTCTGTTAAAGCTATGGAGTAGGACAATAGTGTCCTGAAAAAACTCTTTTAATTCATGACAGATTATAGGGGGACGAATGGAGTGTTCAAAGTTTGGATTTTGAGCAAAAGGTGGAGTGATTATGATACAGTGAGGTGTTGGAACAGAGTGAGGAGAAGTAATAGTTGAAGATTTGGGGCCGCTTGAGGCAAAGAGAAAACTTCTGTTTTCCAGGGAAGCTCACAGAGACAGATGAAAAGAACTTTTGCCTTTGAATAACTCATCCTTAAAATGACATCCCTAGACTCATTGACCCATACACACCTCAGAGTGATGTGAAATGGGAGGAGTGAACTGATGGCAGGATTTCCGGGCAGCTGGCATCAGAAAAATCGAAAGCTATAACAGAAATAGTTTTCTTGTGAGAAACTCCATAAATTAGCAGAAGAAGACTTCTGTTTCTCTACAAAGGCTGATGAAAAGACTTTAGCAGGAATTGGGACTGTTTTAAACACCAAAGTTCCAAAGTCTTTTTGTCTCTATATTGTCATATGAACAAGGAAATGGTTGGGTAGTGGGGGATAAAGGGGTTTTCTGGAAGTTTATTCTGGTGTTCTTATTCTTGCAGTTTTGTTAATGAACTTTCTTTATTCCTTTTAAGTTTTAAGCCTGTTTTGCTCTTGTTCTAGTCCATATCTCACAGCAAGAAATAAGTAAGTTTTCTAGTAATTTTTTAGTTACTGCTTTAAAACCATTACATTTATTTGGTGCATTGGCCGGGAAACGGAATTGACAAATCTAAACCTCTACACACCTAACCCTATCTCACCTAACCCCACTTCACCTTTCCCTCTTTATCCTCCTCTACTGCCTTCACTTGATCCTTCTTCTCCGGGAGATGATCAAAATCTAACTGTGATACAAGGAAATGTGAAAAATGCTGGGGAGGAAGATAGCAGTAGTGGGGGTGATGATAATAAGAGACACCGGTATCCCATCGGACTCAGTCAAAGCTTGCTCCGGTTCTGGGTAGAACGGGAAAAGATTTGGGCAGACAAAGGCAGACTGTGATTGCCCCCTTGAGACAAGGAATAGGAGTAGAGGGGCTGGTGTTTGTGAAAGTTCCTTTTTCACCCACAGACTTGATAATTTGGAAACAATCAGCTGGAACTTACAGAGAAAAATCCTGATAAAGTAGCAGGGGTGGTATAAAATGATTATGAAAACTCAGAATCCAGATTGGGATGATATACAAGTAATATTGGATAATTTAATGGACTCTACTGAGAAAGAGATGGTGTTTAGAGCAGCTAAGGAGAAGGCGAGAGAAGATCTCAGAATTGGGGTGGTGACAGGGACTTCAGATGAGAATTTTCCAGCCAAGGATCCAGGGTGGGATCCCAATGCCTTTGGGGACATGCGGAGGATGAAGAGATATCAAGAGTGGGTCCAGATACAGGTTGGGAATACTATACTTAAGGCTATAAATTGGTCTAAATTGTACGAGATAAGACAGGAAAAGAAAGAATCTCCTGCTGCATTTTTGGAAAGGCTTAAGGAGGCAGCAAGAAAATATACAGATCTTCAATTAGAAACAGAACAAGTGAAAGTTGAGCTTGCGTTCATTTTTCTTGGGCCATCGCAGGATGATATTAGGAGAAAACTGCAGAAGTTAGAAGGAGAGGACTTAAGGAATTTGAATAAATTACTTGAAGTGGCTTGGAAAGTATACAAAAACAGGGAGAAGGAAGCTAGTAAAAAGCAGCAGCAAAATCTTCTGGCAATGATACAAGGAAGAGAGAATCCAGGTTTCAGAGGACGCAGCAGAGGTGGCCGTGGACTGGGGAGGGGCGGACTTGGGATCGGTTTTGCCAAGATTAGGGTTAAATCAATGTGTTTATTGTAGACAAGAGGGGCACTGGAAAAATGAATGCCCAAATCGGTTTAACCAGGGCAATCAATTCAATCAGAATCAAGATGCTTCAAAATTAACGGTGCTGGGGGAGTACAGCAGCTGACTAGAATCAGAACAAAAACCAATACAAGAACCTTTAGTAACTATACAATTGGGAGATAAAGAAGTAAAATTTCTCGTGGATACGGGGGCTACATATTCTGTGCTAAATGATCTAAAAAGGCAAACTGGAGACAAAACAGCAACAATAGTTGAAGCCACAGGGAAGGAGAAGAATTGGCCATTCCTGTAACCCCTGGAATTGTGTTTTGGGAACCAAGTTTTAACACATGAATTTTTATATGTGCCTGAGTGTCCAATTCCAATTTTAGGATGAGATTTATTAGCTAAACTTGATGCAGTGATAACTTTTGAGAATGGGGAACTTTTAATGAAAATACCCGAATCAAAGACGGGACAAATTTTAATGATAAAAGAAAAACCAGTCCCTACTGTCCCTTGGGAAGTAGAGGATGCAATAATTCCCTCAGTATGGGAAAAAGACATACCAGGAAAATCTAAGTTGGCACAAGCAGTACATGTGGAATTAAAAGAAGGGGCAAAAACTGTACAGATTAAACAGTATCCCATAAAGCGAGAAGCACGGCAAGGAAGAGTAAAGATTATTGATAAATTTTTGAAGTACCAAATTCTGGAAGAATGTGAATCAGAATTTAATATACCAATATTTCCAGTGAAGAAACCAAATGGTAAGTACAGATGAATACAGGATTTGAGAGCAATAAATGGAATAACTAAAGATATTTACCCAGTGGAAGTTAATGCTTACGCATTGTTGACATCCGTGAAAGAGAAATATAAATGGTTTACTGTAATTGATTTAAAAGATGCCTTTTTCTACATACCCCTTGAGAAAGAAAGTAGGAAACTCTTTGCCTTTGAATGGGAAAATCAAGAAAATGGAAGGAAAACCTGAACACGACTCCCACAAGGAAACAACAGTCCAACCCTAATTGGAAGCCAGCTGGCTAAGAAGCTGAAGATTTGGATCGAAAATGAGCAAGTTCTGAGAGAACAATTCCTGCCGTTACGGTATGCTGATGATAAACTGATAGCTACAGAAAACAACCTGCATAAAGGTAACAATTTAAATTTTAAATCAGCTGGGAATAGGAGGATATAAGGTGTCTAAAGAAAAGGCACAAATTGCCCAGCAGACTGTGATTCACCTGGGATGTGAAATCTCACAAGGGCAACATAAGCTGGGTACTAATCATATTCAAATTTTTGTGCTATTCCAGAACCCCAGAACCTGCATGAGCTACAAGTTTCCTCGGGATGACAGAGTGGTGCCGCCTGTAGATCATGGACTATGGACTAATTGCAAAAGCCCTGTATGAAGCCCAGAAGACACAACCGTTTACCTGGAGCAAACCACAGAAGGAGGCCTTCCTCAAACTGAAGGAGGCATTGACAACTGCTCCGGCATTAGGATTGCCTGATTTATCCAATGATTTTCAGCTGTTTGTGCATGAAAGGCTACACCTAGCATTGGGAGTGCTGACCCAACCTTTGGGAAGCTGGAAAAGGCCTGTAGGCTGCTTTTCCAAACAACTTGATAACGAGAGTTCCAGATGGACTTCAAGCCTGCGGGCAGTTGCAGCCACTGTGATGCAGATACAAGAGGCTAGGAAACTCACGATGGGTAGAGACATAGATGTCTATGTGCCACACATGGTGACCACTGTTTTAGAACAAAAGGGGGGCCATTGGCTATCTCCAAGCCGGATGATGAAATTCCAGGTAATCCTGTCTGAGCAGGATGATGTCACACTAAAGACAACTAACCTCTTGAATCCAGCTTTGTTCCCAGGTACCACAACTGAAGGAGGCCCATTAGAGCACGACTGTGTAGAAGTAATAGAGTACACCTACTCGGCAAGAGAAGACCTGAAAGACATCCCACTAGAGCAACCAGAATGGGAGCTATTCACAGATGGAAGCAGCTTTGTGGAGAACGGGACCAGATACGCTGGATATGTGGTAACAACAGTCAGTACAATAGTGGAGGCAAAAGCATTATCACCAAATCCATCTGCCCAGAGGGCAGAACTGGTTGCCTTAACCAGAGCACTAGAACAGAGTAAAAGGAAAAGGGTAAACATATGGACTGGCTCAAAGTATGCTTTGGAGTAGTACATGTACATGAAGCACTGTGGAAAGAAAGAAGCCTACTGTCTTCTCAAGGTACACACATTAAACATCAAGATGCAGTCCTGCAATTGATAAAAGCAGTATAAAAGCCTGAACAAGTAGCAATTATACAGTGTAAAGCACACCAATCAAGAAACTCCAAAATCTGTGAGGAAAATCAAAAAGCAGAGCGGACAGCTCGACAAGCTGCTCGAGAAGTGCAAACAACAATGGCATTGATACCTTTAAAAACTAATGTATCTCAGTGTAATTTGCCTCCAAAACCGAAACATTCAATAGGAGATGAGAAATTGGGACATTTGCTAAATACACAAAAGAATTCAGAAGAGTGGTATGTAACTGCACAAAGACAAATAGTGTTAACCACCTTGATAATGAGAGAAGTTCTACAAATTAAACATAACAAATGTCATTGGGGTGCAGAAACATTGGTGAAATTGCTAAAACAAGAATTAATCTCGGTACGGATGCTAACAGTGGCAAAATCAGAAATGCCAAAATGTGAAATCTGCTTAAAAAACAACTCAGTGGCTAGACACAGGCATAGCTAGGAAAGATTAGGATAGGAATAGAATCAGGATGATACTTGGCAAGAACCCTCTAGTAGAGTGAAATTTGGGTGAGCCTTAGAGTCTTTGCTTGGTCCTACAGCAAACTATCAGAATAAAGAAATGTTGTACAAATTTACAGGTCAGGTAGATAAATTAGCAAGGGTGACATGGGAAAGATTTAAAGAACCAAACGTACAATTACAATTTACTACTCCTGAAAGAGCATGGAGTGTGTGAGTTTTTTAAAGGGACAGATTGGTCATTGCTGCACCCACACCCCAAATGTAACTGCAGATGTAGAATATGACATCAATCAGTTGCAACAAATAGAGCACAAAGCACAGGAAGAGCAAAAGGATTTGACTACAAGTTGGTTAGGCAAAATCTTCAAAGGGTTAGGGTGGAATGTGAGTTCATGGATTAAATCTATCATTTAGAGTGTGATAATCTTACTAATTGTATTCTTAGCAATTTGGTTAGTTTGCAGCATCTTCAAGGGAGAAATACAGAAGAAAATGTCCTGGAACCAGAAAATAATAAAGGCACTGATGTGAGATCCACAGCCACCATCTTCTGGTTCTCCAGTTCCTGACAGCATCCAGGACAGCGTTTACATCAATCAAGAATTCGAAGAACATCAGGTATAAACTCAGAAACAAAGGACTGTATCAAGTGAAAACATTTGCACTTATAATGAAATGAAAATGCTTTCATTTTGATATGTAATATCAAATATATAATACAAATATGTAATGATAGTAAAAGGTTTTAAAATCTTAGAAAACCCAGGGACTTAGAAAGTTAGGTTTGCCAAACCTGGGAAGAGTAGGCCCTAGGAAATGTTAGGCCTTGTGCTTGCTGAAGATCAGGTGACACCGCACCTGTGTAATCAGTAGATGATAAATGATACAATTGTTAGATGTGATTGGATATAATTATTGTTTAAAGAACGTGAGGAACAATGTTAGGGGGCTGGGAGGGATCACAAGAAATCCATGCTTGGGTAAAAACAATGCATACAATAGAACAATATAAGTTTAATAATTAATATGTAAGTTATATAATGACAGAGTATAAAACATGTTCAACTCAAAACCAAGATGGGTCAGATTTGGGTAGGTGTACCCGTGACACCCAGAGCTCTTCAATGAAGCACCTTCATATAATCATTTGTGATTATGTGTGTTCCTGAATGCTCACCATTTCATCAGGTTTTACTGGAATTTTGTGGGATTTTTCTGTAATTTTGTGGGTTTTTTCTTGAATTTTGTGGGATTTTTCAGGAATTTTGTTGGAATTGGAAAAGATTTTGTTGGATGATTCTGGAATTAGGTGGGGATTTGAGAAGAGTTTTCTGGAATTTTGTGGGATATTTAAGAGATTTTGTGGGATGTTTTTGAAATTTTTTTGAGATTTTTTTGGAATGTGAAATTTTGGGGAATTTTGTGTGGTTTTGAGGAGAATTGAAGTATTTGGAGGGATTTTTCTCGAATTGTGTGGAGATTTGTGGAGATTTTGTTGTATGTTTCTATAATTTGGTGGGGTTTTGGGAAGATTTAGGGAATTTTGTGGAATGTTTCTGAATTTGGTGGGATTTAGAGAAAATGCAAAGAATTTTGTGGGATTTTTCTGGAATTTTGCTGAATTTTGGAAGAATTTTGAGTGATTTTCCTGAGATTTTGTGGAGATGTTGTGGGATGTTTCTGGAATTTGGAAGTATTTTGAGAAGATTTAGAGAATTTTGGAAGATTTTTCTGTAATTTTGTGGGTTTTTGTGGAATTTTGTAGGATATTGAGGAGACTTGAAGAATTTTGAGGGATTTTTCTTAGATTTTGTGGGATGTTTCTGAAATTTCGTAGCATTTTGAGAAGATTTAGGGTAATTTGGGGGATTTTTCTTAAATGTTGTTGTATTTTTGTGGTATTTTGTTGAAATTGGAAGAGATTTTGTGGGATGTTTTTGGAATTTGGTATGGTTTTGAGAAGATTTAGGGAATTTTGTGGGATTTTTCTTGAATTTTGTGAGATATTCAGGAGATTTTGTGGGATGTTTCTGTAATTTGGTGGGATTTTTTTTAATTTTGTGGGATTTTGAGGTGACTTGAAGAATTTTGAGGGATTTTTCTTAGAATTGGTGGAAATCTGTAAAGATCTTGTGGGATGTTTCTGGAATTTGGTAGGGTTTTGGGAAGTTTTACGGTATTTTGTAGGATTTTTCTTGAATTTTGTGGAATTTTTTGGAATTTTGTGGGATTTTGGGTAAATTTCAAAGAATTTTGTGGGATGTTTCTGGAATTTCGTGGATTTTTCTTGAATCTTTTGGAATTTTTCTGTAATCTTGTGAAATTTTTCAGGAATTTTTTCAGAAATTTGTGGACATTTTGTGGGTTGTTTCTGGAATTTGGTAGGGTTTTGAGAAGATTTAGGGAATTTTGTGGGATGTTTCTGGAATTTTGTGGGATTTTTCTGGAATTGTGTGGGAATTTGAGAAAATGTTTTGGAATTCTGTGGGATGTGCCTGGATTTTTGTGGGATGTTTGTGGAATCTTCTGTGATTTTTCTGGAATTTTTTAGGAAATTGGAGGAGATTTTGGGGATGTTTCTGGAATTTGGTAGTGTTTTGAGAAGTTTTAGGGAATTATGGGGGATTTTTCAGGAATTTCGTGGGATATTTCTGGAATTTTGTGGGATTTTGAGAAAATGTGAAAAATTTTGTGGGATGTTTCTGGAATTTTCTGAGATTTTTCTTAAATTTTGTGGAAATTGGAAGAGATTTTGTGGGATGGTTCTGAAACTTGGTAGGGTTTTGAGAAGATTTAAGGAATTTTTGTGGAAATTTGAGTAAATTTTCTTGGGCATTTCAAGAATTTTGTGGGATTTTGAGAAAATGTGAAAAATTTTGAAGCATGTTTCCGGAATTTTCGGGGAGTTTCGTAAATTTTGTGGAAATTGGAAGTGATTTTGTGGGACGTTTTTGGGATTTGGTAGGGGTTTGAGAAGATTTAGGTTTTTTTTTTATTTTTCTGCAATTTTGTGCAGTTTTGCTGGAATTCTCTGTGATTTTGAGAAAATTTAAATAATTTGGTGGGATTTTTCTTGAATTTTGAGGTATTTTTCTGGAATTTTGTGGGAGGTTTTTGGAATGTTGTGGAACGTTTTGGAATTTTTTGGGATTTTGGAGAGACTTGAAGAATTTTGAGGGATTTTTCTAAGATTTTCTGGAAATTGGAGGAGATTTTGTTGGATGTACCTGGAATTTGGTGGGGTTTGGAGACAATTTAAAGAATTTTGTGGGACATTTCTGGAGTTTTGAGGGATTTTTCTGGAATTTTGTGGAATTTTGTGGGATATTGAGGAGATTTTGTAGAATGTTTCTGGAATTTTGAGGGATTTTTGTGGAATTTCACAGGATTTTGAGGAGACCTGAAGAATTTTGAGGGATTTTTCTGGAATTTTGTGGGAATTTTTGGAGATTTTTTGGGGATGTTTCTGGAATTTGGTAGGGTTTTGAGAAGATGTAGGGAATTTCATGGGATATTTCAAAAATTTTTTGGGATCTTTCTTGAATTTTATGGGATATTGAGGAGATTTTGTGGGATGTTTCTGGAATTTGGTGGGGTTTTTGTGGAATTTTGTGGCATTTTGAGGAGACTTGAAGAATTTTGAGGGATTTTTCTGAGATTTTGTGGAAATTTGTAAAGATCTTGTGGAATGTTTCTGGAATTTGGTAGGGTTTTGAGAAGATTTAGGGAATTTTGTGGGATTTTTCTGCAGTTTTGTGGAAATTGGTGGAGATTTTGTGGGATTTTTCTGGAATTTGGTAGGGGTTTGAGAAGATTTAGGAAAATTTGTGGGATTTTTCTTGAATTTCGTGGTATTTTTGTGGAATTTTGTGGTGCTTTTCAAAAATTTTGTGGGATTTTTCTGGAATTTTGTGGAAATTGGAAGAGATTTTGTGGGATGTTTTTGGAATTTTGTAGCGTTTTGAGAAGATTTAGGCAATTTTGTGGGATTTTTCCTCAATCTTGTGGTATTTTTCTGCAATTTTGTGGAAATTGGAGGAGATTTTGTGGGGTGTTTTTGGAATTTGGTAGGGTTTTGAGAAGATTTAGGTAATTTTGTGGCATTTTTGTGGAATTTTGTTGGGCTTTTGTCCTACTTTAAGGCAAATTTAGGGAGGAAAACTCCAAATGGGGGTTTCCCCAGGGAAATGACCCCTCCCCCACAACTGGTTCGGGAAAGGAAAAAAATTTCCTTGGAGAGAAGTGGAAAAAGTTGTTTATTTAACAGAAATTGAATAATATTAAATAATTAAAACTCTCGCTGTTGAATGGGATGGCAAATCTAGGAAGAAAAGTCCTTTTCATGTGGTGTAGCTCGGCTCGCTCAGGTTCTTCTCAGTCCTTTCGGCGCTGGAAAGTGCCGAGGCCCAGGCCCCGCTGGGTCACAGGCGTGAGCTCCCGGGGTTTGGCTGGGTGTTCAGTCCAGAGCAGGTTTGCACAGATCCAGGTAAAAAGGGAAAAAACAAAGGTCCAGGGAACTCCTCTGCCTCAGCGAGCTAAAACTAACTAAAAGCCAGAGAGAAGCTCTGTCCTGCAGTGTGTCCGTGCTGCAGACACCACAGTCCAGGAGCGGGATGTGCGGGAGTGATGTTTTCTTTCAACACAAATTGCGCACTTCTTCTTCCGCCCCCTTCGCTCTCAGGGCCAGTCTTAAAGGTGCACAACTTAATATAGAACATAAACCAGACGATTGGGGATACCAGGATCATAAAGTCACCCCAGGACAGCTCTATATATGACCTTTTTATTATTATTTCTTTTCCGACCAACTGGCCTTCTTTTCAGACACTCTAAGTCTTTTTTTAGCAAGAAAATTAAGCAGCTTTACAGTAGCCTCTTCAACCACCTTTTGTCCCCCTGACAAAAGCAAATCATCCACATCCTGCAACAACCTAACTCCTGAGGCTGGAGTAAACTCTCTTAATGTTTTCTGCAAAGCTTGCCCAAACAAAACCAGTGACGCTGGATATCCCTGTGGGAGGACTGTCCCTGTCAATTGTTGTTGTACCATTTTCCTTCCTTTTGTTCCAGTGATTTTCCTTTTAAACATGATCCAGTTCAGTGGCAAGCAATGCCACTGCCTAAAGCCAATCACATTTATTGTTTTAGTAACCAATCGCTCCCTGTCCCAATTTGTCACATCAAGTCCATCTTAGGCGGAGGGAGGTGACTAACAAATTAACCAAGGAAAGATAATAAAATACTTTCCCCTAAAGTTTTCCTATAGCCCTGTCTTGGTTCTAGAAGACAGGTGTCTGCTAGGGAGAGCAGGAGCTTCTTTTGCGATGAAAGAATGTAGACTCTTTCTCTCTGAATTATTATAATTTTGAAATCAAGGGGTTTTCAGGCAGAGATCTGGGGATAGGAATAACAGTTCTTTACTAGTATAACCAGGTAAACAAACAATAACTACAGCAATAACAAGAAAACAGAACCAGGGACCCCGGGACAGCTTTTTCGGCTGAGACGGGATGGAGGAGAGGCTTTGTTTTTACAAACCCCTCGGGCAGTCAGTCCCGGTGCTCCTGCAGGGCTCCGAGGAAACAGTCAGCTGGAACAGCAGGGACGAGCTGAGATCCTGGGCTGGTGGATGAGGTGTATCAGCAGCTCCACGGCGATGCCTGGCAGGACAGGGGGTGCGAGGCCACTAACCAAAGAGGGGAGAAGGAGAGGCAGCAGCTCCGCGACTCAGCGCACTAACGTCCTTCTTTTTCGAAGCCGAGGAGAAAGCCAGCCAAAAACTGTCCCCACTCTCCTTTTCTGCCCCCTTCCCCGCCACCCTGGGCCCGGCTACTTTTTGTCCGTTGTGAGCACCCTTAAGTACCGGTAGTTAGGCTTCTCAGCACATAATGGGTAAAAATTCCCACCTAACTTTCAACACTATCCACCCCGAATTTTTTCCTATACCAAAATGTTACATCAAATATTAAACCTTTAAATTATACACTAACACATACTACTTTAACTATATACATATGTACATGCAGATACAGATACAAGCACAGTGTTATGGGTAGTTCACCCTAAAACCAGGTCCCCTTGGGGTATGCACCGGGTCTCTCCATCTTTTTGCATTACTCACTAAGTGCAACCCGGTCTTTGAGCAAAGACAACCCCACGGATTGGATTGTCTTTGCTGGAGGCAGAATTAACCTAAACAGTTTTTTCTAGCATACTTCTCATATGTACCACTGGAACTTTATTTCTATCTGTCGTTTTAAAGGGCTCAGATTGGGCAGGGCCTGCTCGGTTAGTGGAACCTCGGGTGTTCACTAACCATGTGGCTTTTGCTAAATTAATTTCCCAGTTCTTGAAAGTTCCCCCACCCAGCGCCTTCAAGCTGGTTTTAAGCAGGCCATTGCACCGTTCAACTTTTCCAGCAGCGGGTGCATGGTAGGGGATATGATACACCCACTCAATGCCATGTTCCCTAGCCCAGCTGTTTATAAGGCTGTTCTTGAAATGAGTCCCATTGTCTGACTCAATCTTCTCAGGGGTGCCATGCCTCTAAAGGACCTGCTTTTCAAGTCTCAGGATGGTGTTACGGGCTGTAGCATGAGGCACAGGGTAGGTTTCTAACCATCCAGTGGTGGCTTCTACCATGGTGAGCACATAGCGCTTGCCTTGGCGGGTTTGGGGCAGTGTGATGTAGTCAATCTGCCAGGCCTCCCCATACTTGTATCTGGACCACCGCCCACCGTACCAGAGGGGCTTTAACCGCTTGGCCTGCTTGATCGTGGCACACGTCTCACAGTCATGGATAACCTGAGAAATACTGTCCATGGTTAGATCTACTCCTCGGTCTCGTGCCTACTTATAGGTGGCATCTCTACCCTGATGACCTGAGGCATCATGGGCTCATCGAGCTAGGAACAACTCTCCCTTGTGTTGCCAATCTAAGTTTGTCTTTGACACTTCTATTTTTGCAGCCTGATTCACCTGCTCATTGTTTCGGTGCTCTTCATTAGCCCTACTCTTGGGGACATGGGCATTTACATGACGGACCTTTACAGACAGTTTTTCTACCCTGGTGGCAATGTCTTTCCACTCATCAGCAGCCCAGATTGGCTTTCCTCTGCGTTGCCAGTTGGCCTTTTTCTACTTTTTTAACCATCTCCACAGAGCATTGGCTACCATCCATGAATCAGTGTAGAGGTAGAGCTTTGGCCACTTCTCTCTTTCAGCAATGTCCAGGGCCAGTTGAACAGCTTTGAGTTCAGCAAGTTGGCTTGATCCACCTTCTCCTTCAGTGGCCTCTGCGACCTGTCGTGTGGGGCTCCATACGGCTGCTTTTCACTTCCGGTTCATCTCTACGATGTGACAGGAACTATCAGTGAACAGAGCGTAGCGTGTTTCTTCTGCTGGCAGTTGGTTGTACGGTGGAGCTTTTTCAGCCCGTGTCACTTGTTCCTGCTCCTCTTCATTAGTGAGACTAAAGTTTTCACCTTCAGGCCAGTTTGTAATTATCTCCAAAATCCCAGGGCGATTTGGGTTTCTAATACGGGCGCGCTGCGTGATGAGGGCGATCCACTTGCTCCATGTAGCGTCGGTGGCGTGGTGAGTAGCAGGAACTTTTCTTTTAAACATCCACCCCAGCACTGGCAGTCGGGGTGCCAGGAGAAGTTGTGCTTTTGTGCTAATCACTTCTGAGGCGGTTTGAACTCCTTCATAGGCAGCTAAGATTTCTTTCTCTGTGGGAGTGTAGTTGGCTTCGGACCCTCTGTAGCTTCGGCTCCAGAATCCCAGTGGTCAGCCTCGAGTCTCCCCAGGCACTTTCTGCCAAAGGCTCCAGGACAAACCATTGTTCCCAGCTGCAGAGTAGAGCACGTTCTTCACGTCTGGTCCTGTCCTGACTGGGCCAAGGGCTACTGCATGAGCAATCTCCTGTTTGATCTGAGCAAAGGCTTGCTGCTGTTCAGGGCCCCAGTGGAAATCATTCTTTTTTCGGGTAACCAGGTAGAGAGGGCTCACGATCTGGCTGTACTCAGGAATATGCATCCTCCAAAAACCTATGGCACTTAGGAAAGCTTGTGTTTCTTTCTTGTTGGCTGGTGGGGACATTGCAGTGATCTTATTGACGACTTCAGTGGGAATCTGACGCCGCCCATCTTGCCACTTTACTCCCAGGAACTGGATCTCTCGAGCAGGTCTTTTGACTTTGCTCTTCTTGATGGCAAAGCCGGCTTCTAGCAGAATCTGGATGATCTTTTCTCCTTTCTCAAATACTTCCACTGCTGTGTTCCCCCACACAATGATGTCATCAATGTACTGCAGATGTTCTGGAGCCTCACCCTTTTCCAGTGCAGTTTGGATCAGTCCATGGCAGATGGTGGGGCTGTGCTTTCACCCCTGGGGCAGTCGGTTCCAGGTGTACTGCACTCCCCTCCACGTGAAGGCAAACTGAGGCCTGCATTCTGCTGCCAAGGGAATGGAGAAAAATGCATTGGCAATGTCAATAGTGGCATACCACTTCGCTGCTTTGGACTCCAGCTCGTACTGGAGCTCCAGCATGTCTGGCACGGCAGCGCTCAGCGGTGGAGTCACTTCATTCAATGCACGATAGTCTACAGTCAATTTCTATTCTCTGTCAGACTTGCGCACAGGCTAGATGGGGCTGTTGAAGGGTGAGTGGGTTTTGCTGACCACCCCTTGGCTCTCCAGTTCTCGGATCATCTTGTGGATGGGGATCACAGCATCTCGATTTGTCTTATACTGCCGGCGATGCACCGTCGAGGTGGCAATTGGCACTCGCTGTTCTTCCACCTTCAGGAGTCCTACTGCAGATGGGTTCTCTGATAGTCCAGGCAAGGTGTTTAATTGCTTAATGTCCTCTGCTTCTACAGCAGCTATTCTAAAAGCCCACCTGAGTCCCTTTGGGTCTTTGTAATAGCCATTTCGAAGGAAGTCCATGCCCAGAATACACGGGGCTTCTGGGCCAGTAACAATGGGATGTTTCTGCCACTCCTTCCCAGTCAGGCTCACCTCAGCTTCCAACAGAGTTAACTGCTGCGATCCCCCCGTCACCCCAGCAATGGAAACAGGTTCTGCCCCCACATGTCCTGATGGCATTAGGGTACACTGTGCACCAGTATTAACTAAAGCTTCGTATTTTTGTGGCTCTGATGTGCCAGGCCATCGGATCCACACCGTCTAAAAGACGCGGTTTTCCCGTGCCTCTTCCTGGCTAGAGGCAGGGCCCCTCTAGCACTGGTCATCCTCTCCTCCCTGGGCATACATGCTAGAGGTTCCTTCAAGGGGATCATCCTCTTTTCTGTAATATTTGGCAGTTTCGTCACGGGAGGTTGAGGCTACCTTCACTTTAGTGGAACTTTTCTGGTTACTGGTTCCCTGCCTGAGTTGACGCACTCGTGCTGCCAGGGCAGAAGTGGGTTTCCCATCCCACTTTCCCATGTCTTCCCCATGGTCACGTAGAAAGAACCACAGCTCAGTTCGTGAGGTGTACCCTCTCTCTCTAGCTGGGGGACGTGGGGCTTGGAGTTTTGGGCTTGTGACCCGCACTGGTGCTATATGGGAACTGCTCTTCCTCATCTCTTCCCTCATTTCCCTCATCTCCTCTTTGAGTTCTTTAATCACAGCAGAAATCTTAGCCTGATGTGGGCCATGGACTATACTGTCATAATTTCTAAGCCTGGTGGCAACAGAACTCACCGTCTCTCGGCCGTTATCGGCATTAATCGTTGCAATATAGGTGGTGTAGTTACGTGGCCTTAGATTTGCTAGACTCCACAACATCTGCCCAGTGCACCTGACTTTGTCGGGGTCATTATCATGCTGTCCACCCCTTCTAAAAAGGACCTTTAATATCGCCACCTCTCTCAGCTGTTGGATCCCTTCCTCAATGGTTTTCCATTCCCTTCTATGATAGTGTTCTTCCATTCTCTTTTTATGGACAAACCTTTCTCTTACACTCATCAAAAGCCGCTCCCAGAGGGAAAGGGGCTCTTGCTCCCTGACGAATATCTGATTCACACCTGAGTCCTGCGTCAAGGGTCCCACATTCCTTGCCTCACCACCATCCAGCTGCACGCCTGTACCCATAAGGTCCCAGACCCGAAGTAACCAGGTGGTATAAGGCTCACGCCCCCGCCTCACAATGTCTTTTTGTAACTTACGGAGACTGTCATATGTCAGAGACTCAGTGATGATTTCAACTTCTGGCTCCCCTGTGGGTTTTGAGGACTCTCCTTTCTTATCTTTATTAACAGGGTGCTGTGACTTCATCTTAGATTTCCTCGTTTCCACAGGGGCAACAGCTGCTGGCTGTGACTGCCCTTGTGGTTCATCTGGAACCTGGATGGTTGTAACATCTGTGGGTTCCACTGCTGCACCATCAGACTCTCCCTCTTTGGGGCAGGGGGAGGGTTTCCCAGCAGCTGAGGAAATGCACTCTATCTTCTGGCTCATCTCACGTATCTCCTTCACCAGAACCCCCACCCACCCTGGGTGGTTCATTTCTGAGGTGGGCTGTGGGGCAGGGGCAGGCTCTGGAGCAGCACTTCCTGGGGCAGGGGCAGGCTCTGGAGCAGCACTCCCTGGGGCAGGGGCAGGCTCTGGAGCAGCACTCCCTGTCTCTGGGGCAGGGGCAGGCTCTTCTGGAGCACCACTCCCTGTCTCTGGGGCAGGGGCAGGCTCTGGAGCAGCACCTCCGGTCTCTTTCTCTTTGTCTCTGAAGGCTAAGTAGAACAGGCTTATCAGCAACACCAGCCACTGTATGATGTCATTAGCATCCAGAGAAGATTTTAACCCTTTGAAAACTGGCGGGGTAGGCCCAAGAAACTGGGTGAAAGGTTGGGAGAAAATTTCCCCAGCTGTCTTTTTCTCCCAGTAGGTACCATTATTAAAGTAACCTGAAAACCATCCAGTTAGTGTGTGACAGCTCTGAATCCATGAGCCCGCCGTCCAGAGGACATTAAACATCTATGAATTCCTCACCTTATCAACCCACAAAACAAGCTGGATAATAGCCACAGTAGCCTTAGTTATAGGACCCATATTTAGGTAAGGTGCAGCAAATGGGAGAAATATAGCTGTGACCACATGGCCCACGAACCTGGGTAAGCTAAACAACATGGTTCTACTTAACAAGGTTTCTAAATCCAGCACACAAAAGTTAGGTTATTTAAGAACTGTTACTCCTTTTTTGCCCTTTTTCTCTCAGTGCCCCACGTTGGGCGCCAAAATCTGTCTTGGTTCTAGAAGACAGGTGTCTGCTAGGGAGAGCAGGAGCTTCTTTTGCGATGAAAGAATGTAGACTCTCTCCCTCTGAATTATTATAATTTTGAAATCAAGGGGTTTTCAGGCAGAGATCTGGGGATAGGAATAACAGTTCTTTACTAGTATAACCAGGTAAACAAACAAACAATAACTACAGCAATAACAAGAAAACAGAACCAGGGACCCCGGGACAGCTTTCTCGGCTGAGACGGGATGGAGGAGAGGCTTTGTTTTCACAAACCCCTCGGGCAGTCAGTCCCGGTGCTCCTGCAGGGCTCCGAGGAAACAGTCAGCTGGAACAGCAGGGACGAGCTGCGATCCTGGGCTGGTGGATGAGGTGTATCAGCAGCTCCACGGCGATGCCTGGCAGGACAGGGGGTGCGAGGCCACTAACCAAAGAGGGGAGAAGGAGAGGCAGCAGCTCTGCGACTCAGCGCACCAACGTCCTTCTTTCCCGAAGCCGAGGAGAAAGCCAGCCAAAAACTGTCCCCACCCTCCTTTTCTGCCCCCTTCCCCGCCACCCTGGGCCCGGCTACTCTTTGTCCGTTGTGAGCACCCTTAAGTACCGGTAGTTAGGCTTCTCAGCACATAATGGGTAAAAATTCCCACCTAACCCTCAACAAGCCCCCACAGAGGAAGCTGCAGGAGAAATCCCTATGGGCCTGCATAGGGACAGCACCAGCCCCACAAGGCAGCAGCTGCAGAATCGGCCTCAGAACTGAATCCTGCCAATTCTGCCTTTTTGCAACAAAACACACAAAAAGCAGAGGGGCATGGTGAGACACAAACTTGGAAGAATTTAAGATTATAGAGAAGCTGAGGCCTTAATTAAAAATAAGCCTTGCTAACTCTAATTCAAATCAATAGATGGGCCTTGCTAAAATTAAAGGTAGATAGAGGAGGCCTTGCTAAAAGAGAGGTTAAGCATTGGCTAATAACTAATTGTCAACTTTATGCTTGTTCAGTTGGGCTTATAATGAGAAATAAAGTATCTGGTAAAGAACTTCAAGAACATAAGCCAGTTGCAAATCAGAAACTCCTTGAAGATATGAAACAAGGAGCCCAGCCAAGGGTCCATTTGTCACTTTGCATTGAAAAGGTAGAAAGGTCAGAACGAGGAAGAGCCATATCCCTTCCTCCCTTCTCTGACCCTTCCTCATAAAAAGACCACCGATCCATTTCAAGGATCAAACTATGCATGCTTAATTTCTTTTTTTCCTAAGTAGCATAGGAAGTGAAAAGTTGGTGGTAACTGGGTCATGAATATGTATTTGTATTCAATACTTCTGTCAATAAAAAGCCTGTATTCACCTGTGCTCGGGGCCATGTGTATTAAGGGGTGACCTGACACATCGGCCCAGTGCTGTGAATAAACATACACTTTTTAACCCTAAAACAGTTAAAGAGTCTTTGTCTGTCTCAGTTGGATATTGATACCAGATCATATCCAGATTTTAGTAAATCAGCCTTAAAATGAATCCAAAAATTGCATGTGGAAAAATGAAAAGAACTTGTGGGTTTGGGAAGACGAGGATGGATTTTGATAACAGAACATAGGAAACAGAACCAACAGAAGGAACAATTGTTTTTGGAACACTCCCATGTGGAGTGACAGAAGAAGGTTATAGTCTTGAGCTCAGATTTGTTTGTGCAAGTGAAACAACAACAACAAGAACAATGATGATAATGATTATAATAACAATGATAATGATAATGATAAAAATATAACACAATAATATATATTCATATACATAATTAAAAATTGATAATGTGAAATACTGTTGACAGAATTGATTTGTGAGCTTTGGCTGCTCACTGTAACAATAACACCCTACAAAAAAGGACTGGCTAAGACCCAAATGTCAGTGGTAAACTTCAAATTTTATACAAAGAATAAAGGAGGAAGGGGTGAAATAGGCTGTTTCTATATGGTTTGGTGATGCTGTGATGCGAAATGCTTTGTTTGTTCTTGTGAAAAACACAGGGATTAAGACTGCTGGGTTTTTCATGTACCAGACTATCTACAAGCTGCAGGATTGGTTGAACAGGTGAAGGAGTTGTTAGAAGAGAGCAGTTGATAAAATGAGGAGATGGGAACCTGTCCTGGTGGAGAACCCATCTCCCAGATGTGTTCTATGCCCTTAACAATGGGCCCACTGGGGAAATGGAAACCCCTGGATGTGCAGGGCTGCACCCAATTTGCAAACACAACCATGGACAGTGAGACTTGGACTGCCTGGGAAATTGTTCTGGGTGTGATGGCCCCTGACAGGGCCACCCCAGAAGCTGCAGGGCTGGACCTTCATGCACTGGAATGAATTAGGAAAAAGCAGAAGCAAATGAAAGTTAACAATAGAAGAATAGGAATTCAGATTCCTCCAGGACGCTTTGGTTTGGTAACTGCTCACTTGAGCTTGGCCTTGCAAAGTGTTGATGTCATGGGAGGAGGAATTGATGCAGATTATCAAGGAGAAATTGAAGAAATTCTGTTAAAAATGAATGAACAAGATTGGATGACTCAACCCCATGACAAATTATCTCAGATATTGATATTGCAGTTTAAAAACGGTTATGCAAAAAGGAGATCCACCTCCAATCACCTCTGTTCATGGAGATAAACAGTTTGGATCCAGCAGCCCTAATAATGGAGACAGAGTGTGGGTCCAGAGGCCAAATGGCCCTCCAGAGGCAGCTGAAGGAACAGCTCTGGGGAAAGACAACACTGTTTGAATCCTGAAACCTGGGCAGGAACAATGGAAATTGGGATCCTCTCCCCTTCGGCTGGAGAAGTGCCAGGTCCCAGTCCCTGACGGGCACCCAGGCTCCTGGCTGGAATTGGTGTGGAAGTCCCTCAGTGTCACATCAGCCTTCACATGGAGCCCCGTGGATCAGAGCATTGTCCAAAGGGGTCGTTGGGGCAAACAGGGAGATTTGGTCTGGCAGCATCTGTAAAACAATATTGACTTGTTCTGGCAGAGAACACTTGGCTGCAGGGATATATTCCCATGCTTCATGCTCAGGTTTCAGGATTCAAACAGTGTTGTCTTTCCCCAGAGCTCTTCCTTCAGCTGCCTCTGGAGGGCCATTTGGCCTCTGGACCCACACTCTGGCTCCATTATTAGGACTGGTGCGTCCAAACCTTTTATCTCCACAAACACTGCTGACTGGAGGTGGATCTCCTTCTTTCACAATCGCTTTTAAACTGCAATATCAATATTTGTGATAACCTGTCATAAGGTTGAATCATCCAATGTTCTTCATCCATTTTTAACAGAATTTCTTTAATTTCTCCTTGATAATTTGCATCAATTCCTCCTCCTATGACATCAACACTTTGCAAGGCCCAGCTCAAGTGAGCAGTTACCAAACCAAAGCGTCCTGGAGGAATCTGAATTCCTATTCTTCTATTGTTAACTTTCATTTGCTTCTGCTTTTTCCTAATTCATTCCAGTGCATGAAGGTCCAGCCCTGCAGCCTCTGGGGTGGCCCTGTCAGGGGCCATCACACCCAGAACAATTTCCCAGGCAGTCCAAGTCTCACTGTCCATGGTTGTGTTTGCAAATTGGGTGCAGCCCTGCACACCCAGGGGTTTCCATTTCCCCAGTGGGCCCATTGTTAAGGGCATGGAACACATCTGGGAGATGGGTTCTCCACCAGGACAGGTTCCCATCTCTTCATTTTATCAACTGCTCTTTTAACAACTCCTTCACCTGTTCAACCAATCCTGCAGCTTGTAGATAGTCTGGTACATGAAAAACCCAGCAGTCTTAATCCCTGTGTTTTTCACAGGAACAGAGAAAGCATTCTGCATCATAGTATCACCAAACCATATAAAAACAGCCAATTTCACCCCGTCCTCTTTTATTCCTTGTATACAATTCACAAAGTTTACCATTGACATTTGGGTCTTTGCCAGTTCTTTTTTGTAGGGTATTTAGTGTTACAGTGAGCAGCCAAAGCTCACAAATTGGTATTTTCAGCATTATTTCACATTATTGATTTTTAGTTACTTATATAAATATATATTATTGTGTTATATTATTGTTATTTCTATTGTTATTGTTATTATTTGTCTTGGACAGACAAACCTGAGCTCAAGACTAAAACCTTTTTCTGTACCTTCATGTGGGAGCATTCCAAAAACAACTGTTCCTTCCGTTGGTGCTGTTAACAAAATCCATCCTTGTCTTCCCAAACCCACAAGTTCTTTTCCTTTTTCCATATGCAATGTTTGAATGCATTTTAAGACATCCTGCGGTTCAGCCTCTTTTAACCAACTGCCCCATTGCTCGCACGGTGCCAGTGAACTCTGGGGGGGGCTTCCCTTCTGGGAATTTCCGATGAAACTGATTCCTTACATTTACATTTAAAAAGTGGTATTTTGTTGTGATCTGGCCAGACTTTGCCAATTTTGTTTCACCAGTGGGCAGGGTCAGCACCAAAGGCACAAACACCACCTGAAGGAATCAGTGTCACTTACTGCAGCTCCAAGCAGCAAAGGATCACAAAAGGAGCAGCTCAGCAACGCACCCAATCATCACTGCCAAAGATTGCCTGCAGGGATTAACAAAGATCCAGTTGCCCTCAGACTTTGCCATCCCCAGATCCACCCATCAGCTGGGGAAGCTGTCACAGCCAAGGACTGGAGAGGCACTCCTGGACACTGGGAAATCCTGCAGGTGCCTCCAGCCACAGGTGAGGCTCAACCCCTCCTGTGAGAGAGGGCCCAGCTTTGATAGTGCTGGATAAACAAACTGACAGCACTTCTGGTGTGGGAACATCTGCTTTCATCCTCCTCCTGGGTCCCTAGCAAAGCCTGGCCAGGCCTCAAGGAGGAACCAAGGGAGTTGACTCTGACCATACACCCCAAACAAGGCCAGATGTCAGATTTCATGGCCTTGTCTGGCTTCTAAACACAGAAAGGTCAATCCATGCTTCATTGATGAGTGGATACATCTATCACGGTGCTAATGACCATGCATATTTCAGTAATGAGCAGATAGACAGATAACCTTTGGTTGGAAGGTTCATCCAGAGGTCACCTTAGGCTCGGGGCCTGTTGTTCAGGCCTCACTCAGGGCCTGTTGTTCAGACCTTGGCACTTCAGGGACGAGGTTTAGTGCTGGGCTTGACACTGCTGGGTGACTGGCTGGACTGGATGAGCTCAGAGGTCATTTCCAGCAGAATGGATTCTATAATTGCAGGATTCTATCTGCTGCATTCAGCTAGCTCCATTACTTAGCAGCATAACTTTGGTCCAAAAGCCCCCTCTTGCTCAGCTCTTGTGGCCTGAGGCTTCAGCTCCTTCAGCTCCTGGTGCTGAGCTGCTCACGCTGAATGAGATAACTCAGAGAGAAGAACAGAGTTCATCCAATTCCTTCTGGGACACAGAGAGGGGAGGTGTGAAAACAGGAGCATTGTTTGGTGTGGCCACTTCTCTGTCCTTCACACCTTTCAGGGCTTTGAAGCAGCCAAGAGCTTTCTCCAGGAGTTCAATGAAGCAGCTGTTCCTGCTCCCAGGTCTGGCTCTTCCCAGTCTCTGACCTTGACTGGTTTTGTCCCTCTTGCTGTGCCCTGTGTTCCCCCAGGGCTCGGTGGCTGCTGCCCAGGACTGTGGGACTGGCACAGATCAAGGGGTCGAGCCCCTCCTTTCGTTGCCCTTGGAGCTGCCTGGTCACAGCAGCCTTTTCCATCTGGAAGCTCCACATGGAGAGGGAGTCTCCAGCTCTGTTCCTGGCGCAAGGTGCAGGAGCCCAGGGCTGCCATCTCAAGTCCCTGCTGGCACTGAGGGCTCCCAGGTGCCTCAGGCTGCTGTGACACCGCTGCACAGGGAGGGAAGCATGGCAGAGGCTGCACTGAAAGTCAGCTCCATGTGCTGCTCTTGGTACTGCCGGTGGTGCTGGTGTTGCTGGTGCTGCTGATGCTGATGCTGGTGTTGCTGCCGATGGTGCTGGTGCTGCTGCTGCTGGTACTGCTGGTGATGCTGGTGCTGTTGCTACTGTTGCTGCTGGTACTGGTGCAGGTGCTGCTTGCAATGCTGGTGCTGGTGCTGCTGCTGGTGGTGCTGGAGCTGCTGCTGCTGCTGCTGGCACTGCTGGTGTTGCTGCCACGGTTGCTGCTGCTGTTGCTGCTGCTGAAACTGCTGGTGCTGTTGCTGCTGGTGCTGCTGGTGGTACTGCTGGTGGTGGTGCTGCTGCTGCTTCTGCTTCTGCTGCTGAAACTGCTGGTGCTGCTGCTGCTGGTGGTGCTGCTGCTGCTGGTGCTGCTGGTACTGCTGGTGGTGGTGGTGGTGGTGGTGGTGCTGCTCCAGGTGCTGCTGGTGCTGCTCCAGGTGCTGGTACTGCTGGTGCAGGTGCTGCTTGCAATGCTGCTGCTGGTGCTGCTGCTGGTGGTGCTGGTGCTGCTGGCACTGCTGGTGCTGCTGCCACTGTTGCTGCTGCTGTTGCTGCTGCTGAAACTGCTGGTGCTGTTGCTGCTGGTGCTGCTGGTGGTACTGCTGGTGGTGCTGCTGCTGCTGCTTCTGCTTCTGCTGCTGAAACTGCTGGTGCTGCTGCTGCTGGTGCTGGTACTGCTGGTGCTGCTGATGCTGGTGGTGATGCTGGTATTGCTGCTGCTGCTGCTGGTACTGCTGCTGGCACTGCTGGTGCTAGCGGTGGTGGTGCTGCTGCTGAAACTGCTGCTGCTGGTGGTGCTGCTGCTGTTGGTGCTGGTGCTGCTGGTACTGTGGTGCTGGTGCTGGTGCTGGTGCTGCCGGTGCTGCTGCTGCTGCTGCTGCTGCTGGTACTGCTGGTGCTGGTGCTGCTGCTGGCACTGCTGGTGCTGGTGCTGCTGGTGCTGCTGGTGCTGCTGTTGGTGCTGCTGGTGCTGCTTGTGATACTGCTGGCACTCCTGGTGCTGCCGGCACTGCTGGTGCTGCTGGTGTTGCTGCTGGTCGTGCTGCTGGTGCTGCTGGTGCTGCTCCAGGTGCTGCTAGTGCTGCTCCAGGTGCTGGTACTGATGCTGTTGGTGCTGCTGGTGCTGGTGATGCTGGTGCTGTTGCTGCTGGTGCTGCTGCTGCTGGTGGTGGTGCTGCTGCTGTTGGTGCTGGTGCTGCTGGTGCTGGTGGTGCTGCTGCCACTGTTGCTGCTGCTGTTGCTGCTCCTGAAACTGCTGGTGCTGCTGGTGCTGCTGGTGCATCTGGTGGTGCTGCTGGTGCTGCTGGTGCTGCTGGCACTGCTGGTGCTGCCGCTGCTGGTGCTGCTGGCAGTGCTGGTGCTGGTGCTGCTGGCACTGCTGGTGCTGGTGGTGCTGGTGGTGATGCTGGTGCTGGTGGCACTGCTGGTGCTGCTGCCACTGTTGCTGCTGCTGTTGCTGCTGCTGAAACTGATGGTGCTGGTGGGGCGGGTGCTGGTGCTGCTGGTGCTGCTGCTGTTGTTGCTGCTGTTGTTGTGGCTGCTGGTACTCCTGCTACTGCTGGTGGTGCTGGTGGTGCTGCTGCTGAAACTGCTGGTGCTGCTGCTGGTGGTGCTGGTGCTGGTGCTGCTGGTGCTGCTAGAGGTGCTGCTGATGATGCTGCTGGGACTGCTGGTGCTGCTGGCACTTCTGCTGCTGGTATTGCTGGTGCTGCTTCTGGTGCAGCTGCTGCTGCTGGTTCTGCTGCTGCTGCCGCTGCTGGCACTGCTGGTGCCGCTGCTGCTTGTGCTGCTACTGTTGCTGCTGCTGAAAACTGCTGCTACTGTTGCTGCTGCTGAAAACTGCTGCTGCTGCTGCTGCTGCTGCTGTACTGCTGGTGATGCTGGTGCTGTTGCTGCTGGTGCTGGTGCTGCTGGTGCAGGTGCTGCTGGCACTGCTGGTGCTGCTGCTGGTGCTGGTGGTGCTGCTGGAGCTGCTGCTGCTGCTGGTGCTGCTGGCACTGCTGGTGCTGCTGCCACGGTTGCTGCTGCTGTTGCTGCTGCTGAAACTGCTGGTGCTGGTGCTGCTGGTGCTGCTGGTGGTACTGCTGGTGGTGGTGCTGCTGCTGCTTCTGCTTCTGCTGCTGAAACTGCTGGTGCTGCTGCTGCTGGTGGTGCTGCTGCTGTTGGTGCTGGTGCTGCTGGTGCTGCTGCTGGTACTGTGGTGGTGGTGCTGGTGCTGGTGCTGGTGCTGCCGCTGCTGCTGCTGGTGCTGCTGGTACTGCTTGGTGCTGGTGCTGGTGGTGCTGGTGGTGATGCTGGTGCTGCTGGTTCTGGTGGTGCTGCTGTTGGTGCTGCTCCAGGTGCTGCTGGTGCTGCTCCAGGTGCTGGTACTGCTGCTGTTGGTGCTGCTGGTGCAGGTGCTGCTTGCAATACTGGTGTTGGTGCTGCTGCTGGTGGTGCTGGAGCTGCTGGTGCTGCTGGCACTGCTGGTGCTGCTGCCACTGTTGCTGCTGCTGTTGCTGCTGCTGAAACTGCTGGTGCTGTTGCTGCTGGTGTTACTGCTGGTGGTGGTGCTGCTGCTGCTTCTGCTTCTGCTGCTGAAACTGCTAGTGCTGCTGCTGCTGGTGGTGATGCTGGTATTGCTGCTGCTGCTGCTGGTACTGCTGCTGGCACTGCTGGTGCTAGCGGTGGTGGTGGTGCTGCTGAAACTGCTGCTGCTGGTGGTGCTGCTGCTGTTGGTGCTGCTGCTGCTGGTACTGCTGGTGCTGCAGGTGCTGCTGTTGGTGCTGCTGGTGCTGCTGTTGGTGCTGCTGGTGCTGCTTGTGATACTGCTGGCACTCCTGGTGCTGCCGGCACTGCTGGTGCTGCTGGTGTTGCTGCTGGTCGTGCTGCTGGTGCTGTTGGTGCTGCTCCAGGTGCTAGTACTGATGCTGTTGGTGCTGCTGGTGCTGGTGATGCTGGTGCTGTTGCTGCTGGTGCTGCTGGTGCTGCTGGTGCTGCTGCCACTGTTGCTGCTGCTGTTGCTGCTCCTGAAACTGCTGGTGCTGCTGGTGCTGCTGCTGTTGTTGTGGCTGCTGGTACTGCTGGTACTGCTGCTGGTGCTGGTGCTGCTGGTGGTGCTGGTGGTGCTGCTGGTGCTGCTGGCACTGCTGGTGCTGCTGGCGCTGCTGGTGCTGGCGCTGCTGGTGCTGGTGCTGCTGGCAGTGCTGGTGCTGGTGCTGCTGGCACTGCTGGTGCTGGTGGTGCTGGTGGTGATGCTGGTGCTGTTGCTGCTGCTGAAACTGATGGTGCTGGTGGGGCTGGTGCTGGTGCTGCTGGTGCTACTACTGTTGCTGCTGCTGAAAACTGCTGCTACTGCTGAAAACTGCAGCTGCTGCTGCTGCTGCTGTACTGCTGGTGATGCTGGTGCTGTTGCTGCTGGTGCAGGTGCTGCTGGCACTGCTGGTGCTGCTGCTGGTGCTGGTGCTGCTGGCACTGCTGGTGCTGCTGCTGGTGCTGGTGCTGCTGGCACTGCTGGCGCTGCTGGTGCTGGTGCTGTTGATGTTGGCGGTGATGCTGCTGATGAAACTGCTGCTGGTGCTGCTGCTGCTGCTGCTGCTGCTGGTGGGGCTGTGGTTGGAGCTGTTGGTGCTGGTGCTGCCGCTGCTGCTGCTGGCACTGCTGGCACTGCTGGTGCTGGTGCTGCTGGTGCTGCTGGTGCTCCAGGTACTGGTGCTGGTACTGCTGCTGCTGTTGGTGCTGCTGAAACTCCTGGTGCTGCTGCTGCTGGTGCTGGTGCTGCTGTTGCTGGTGCTGCTGCGATCATTTTTCCAGCACTGCCCGAGACTGAGGGATCAGATCCAGGCACTGCTGCTGCTCCCTCGGGACCAGCCCCAGTTTGGTTCTTGCTGTCAGTGCCAGCAGAAGCCGTGGCTGGAGCAGTGGGTGCTGACAGTGCCCCAAGGCCCGGGGCTGGAGGGGTCCCTGGGCTGGGGCTGGGAGGGAGCTGCCCCTTGTTCTCCCTCTGCCTCATGCAGAGCTGGGCCGGGCACAAGTGGGGCAGCAGAGCCAACAGGGAGCCTGCGAGTCTCTTCCAGCCGTGCCTGCTCAGAGTTTGGCCTTGGAGCTTCAGGTGGGCAAAGGCAGCTGCTCTGCTCCCTCTGCGTGTCCCCGTGTTCAGCAGTGCTGCTCCATCAGTCTGTGCCCAGCAACGGGGAAAAGCCTCAGCCCTGCAGGGCCAGGAGCTGCCGGGCTCTGCCTGAGCAGCTCAGCCAGCGGGAAGGGAGCTGCTCCACATGGGAACCAAGAGCAAAGGACACCTCTTTTTCATAGCATGATTTCTGTTTTAAGGGGAAAAATGTGGAAAATAAAAGATAAAATCTTCTATAAAATGTGAAAGATAAAAAGTGTGCAGTGAAAAATCTTCTATAACTTTGAATTAAGGCGTAATTGGTCTTTTGAAACATAAAACTCAGTTATTTACTTTGTAAATGTGCTGATGGCATGATGCATCTTACCGGCCTCAGGAACCTTTTAGAAAAAGATTTTGGGGTTTGATTCCAATATTGCTATTTTAAATTGTGGTGAAATTGGAGTGAAGCAAGAAGAAACTGCTTTGCGCCTTGCCAGCTCCAAGCAGCACTGGGAATCTAAACTCTATCAAACCCCAAATCCTTTAGAAGATGCCCTTCCTTCTCACCCTGTGAATGAGCTGCACATTCCCTTTCAAACATTCAGGGGTTTCTTAAAGATGCAAACTCACACTTACAGCTTTTTGTGCTGGTTTGGAAGTGCAGAAGGGCGATTCTTCATTCATCAGCTCCAGACTGCACTGCCTCAGGAACCAGCAGTGGCATTTCTAGAGGAGGAAAAGAGTGCAATTGCACAATTCCAGCCAAAAAGAAAGGAAGAGTGGGACATAGAAAACATCCTGTGCAGATGCAGGCATTCAGCTGGGACTGTGGAGAGTTTGGCTTCTTGCCAATTGGATGTGTGTCCCTAACTGCAATCTCTTGGCCTGCAGGAGAGTCTCACTCACCTGCAAAAGCAGAAAGCTCAGGCGGTGTGCTGGGAACGAGCTCGTGTGATGCAAAGCTGTCAGAGCAATGTGAGGGCAGAGTGAGCCCAGCTGTGCCTGGGGCTGAGCCCAGCAGAGCCCTGGCAGAGCCCAGAGCAGCCTCGGCATCCGCAGAGTCCGGCTGCAAAGAGAGAAACCAGAAACCACCCGTCAGCTGCAGGCTCCTGTCCCCTTGTTCCAGCCAGCCGCGGTGCCCAGGCCATGCTGGCCGTGCTCAGAGCCGGGCCCAAAGCTGCCCATCACTGCTGCCTCTGGGAGCAGAGCAGGAGGGCAGGACATGTGCCCAGCCTGCAGCCAGCCACGGCAGATCCAGTCCCTCAGCAGCTGCCCAGAGACAAAAAGCAGCTTGGCAGCCAACTGAAGAATTGGTTGCATCCACCCCAGCCAAGGGGGGAACCTTTGGTGCTGGCCAGGCTGTGCCATGCCCAGATCTGGGAGCATCCCCTGGCTGTGGACTCACCTGCAAATTGGGCGTGGAGCAAGTCTTTGATTGAAATCCATCATCTTCAGCTGGCCAGATGGAGGAAGAGATTGCCATCCTTGAGGTTGCCCTTGGTGTCTCCAGCAGCAGCCCCACCTGGTAACAGCTTCTCCAGGGGCTCCTTCTCCTTGCCTACGGGCCAGACCAGGCTGTCACTGCTCTGTCCAGGGTCCCAGCCATCAGTGAAGCAGACAAGCAAAACCAGGGGGAATGGTGGCCACCAGTGCTTGCCACACCAGGTGTCCAGCTCAGCTCCAGCCCAAGAGCTGTGTGTTCCCTTCTGATGACCCCTGCTCAGAGCTACAGGCAGGACAAAAGCAGCCTGGTTCGCTTTGCCCCTGATTGCCAAGAAATGTGTGGAGCTGTTACCTGCCAGGCCCCTGGATCCAACTGTGCATGTGGATCTCTCCCATCTCCTAGGGCAGATGAACACCCTGCATCCAAGGATCATGGAAAAGGTCTTCTAAGGATGGCCTGTCCAAGGGTTGCATGGACAAACACCTCTTAATAATATCTTGGCATTCTGAAGAGAGAAACCAGGAATCAGCAGTCAGTTGGAGAAGTTGCCGCCCCCTTCCAGTGCCCAGGCCATGCTGGGTGTGCCCAGAGCTGGGCCTAAACTTCCCCATGGATTCCCTGTTTGCAGGAGAGCAGGACATGTGCCACCTCCTCAGCAGCTGCCAGAGCAGGATGCTCATGAGCCCGCTGCTGTCTCCCAAGCCC
Source organism: Poecile atricapillus (assembly GCF_030490865.1). Lineage (NCBI taxonomy): Eukaryota > Metazoa > Chordata > Aves > Passeriformes > Paridae > Poecile > Poecile atricapillus. Next base: position 2,033,798 of record NC_081278.1, read on the forward strand.
AGTGTTCCCCCTGTGCCCAGAGATCAGGATTCACCTTGGGAGGGCCGTCGTGGGAACAAGATCCGTCCCCAGATCATCTGCTGGCCCCTCATGAATGGGTGCTTCCCTATGACCAGCTGGTACAGCAGGAGGCCCAGGGACCAGATTGTTGCTGCCTGGCCATGGTAGCGTTGCTGGTGGATCCACTCAGGTGGGCTGTAGGACAGGGTTCCTGTGGAACACAGATGGAGCTCATCAGGGGGTGCTGCTGCTCCCAGCGCCTCACCCCAGCATCCCTGGGCATGTGGGGGCTGCCCCAGCGGCACACGGGGTGACCCACTGCCCTCTCGCCAGCACCTGGGACTTGGCTACAAACCCAGGGCTGGAAAAGAAGCCACTGCTGCTGGAAGAGGGCAGCAGAAGCACTGGGGAGGCGCAACCATGACAAGCAAATAAAAACCCACCCCATGGTAGAGAAAAACACACTCTCCTCCCTGCCTGCATGGCCTCCAAAAAATTGTTAATAAGCCAAGGCAAACGTGGGGAGCAGAGGAGTTCAAGCCCTTCCTCGCTGACGCACCAAACTCTCTGGGGCATGGGTTCAGACCCCCGCCCTCTGCTACCCCCATGGGGGTTTTTGTCAGGCTGGCTGTCCCAGCCCCAGCCCAGGGCACAGTGGGTGCTGCTGAAGGCTGTTGGCAGGGCTGGGAGCTGGCCCCCCTCACACCCCCATTCAAATCAATTTGGCTCAAGCATTAATCCCATCCTGGCAGCAACACGGGGAATCCCCGGTGCCACACCCAGGCTGGGCCATGAGATGGCCAGGAGCATCCCCTGCCAGGGCTCACCTGCAAACTGGGTGTAGGCTGTGTCTTGCAGGAAGGCGCCACAGCCAAAGTCGATCAATTTCAGCTGCCCCGTGGCCAGGTCGAGCAGGATGTTCTCTGGCTTGATGTCCCTGTGCAGGACCCCGCAGCTGGTGCAGTGCTGCACGGCCTCCAGCAGCTGCCTAAACAGCCCCCGCGCCTCCTCCTCCGGCAGGAACCTCCGCTCCGCCAGCAAATGCGAGAGGTCCTGGCACCGCTCTGGACGCTCCAACACTAACACGAAGCTGTCGGGGAGCTCAAGCCACTCCAGCAGCTGAATGATTCCAGCACAGCCAGAGGACACCCTGTCCAGCAGCACGATCTCCAGGGGAGCACGGGTGCCGTCGGGCTGCGGGAGGAGCACGGTGCTGTCAGTGGGGCTGAGGCCTGCCAGGGCTCTGGGACCCCTCAGCCAGCCCGGGATGCTCTGCACACCTCGCTCACCCCAGGCCCGCTCTCCCCGCAGGGCTCTCGGTGGCTCCCACCCTGCCGGGCCCCGGCTCATCCCTGCCCGGCACGCCCCGGCTTCTGCCGCTGGCCCCGCTCACTCACCAGCTCGCCCCAGAGCCGGACGCGATCCCGCGGCACGCATTTGATGGCCACCTGTGAGCAAGGAGCAGCAGAGGGTTGAGCTCGCTGCCCGCCCTGCCGCGCCCCCGCCATCTCCTCCGCCCCCTCCTCCTCCTCCTCCTCTGCCCACCGCTCACCGGGGCACCGTCCAAGAGTCGCGTGGCCGCGAAGACGCTGCCGAAGCCGCCGCGCCCCAGCAACGGGCCCAGCTTGTAGCGCTGCTGCAGGGCCTCCTGCGCCTTCCCTGGCGGCGAGTCGCGGCCATCAGCACTCGGCCCGGAGCCAGGAACGGCCCCCGAGCGCTCCCCGACCTCCCCGGGCCGGGCATCCGCAGGCGTTCCCTCATTGGAACGCGGCAGCGGCGGCTCGGGGCCAGCGGCCGCGCTGCTGAGCGGCGGAGCTCGGGCCGGGGAAGCCGCAGCGGAGGCGGCGGCAGCGGCCGCGCCGCCTGTGTCCTCCGCGGGCCCCGGGAGGAGCCGTGGCCGGGGGCAGGGCCGGGGTCGGGGCCGGGGCCGGGGTCTGGACCGGAGCCTGCGTCGGGGCCGGGGCCGGGATCGGGCCAGGCGGAGCCAAAGGGCAGCGATTCCGCCCCAGCCCCAGGCAATGATGCCCGCCCAGCAGCGCCAGCGCCAGCACAGCCAGAGCCGGGCGGAGGCGAGACCACGGCGGGACGGCCGCGGACGGGGCCGGGGCCGGGGCCGGGGCCGGGGCAGTCCTGCCCGGGGCCGTGGGCGGGCCCGGGGGCGGGCCGGGGGCATGGCCCGGGCGGGCTCGGGGAGAGGGAACCTGGAAGAGGACGGGACGCAGGAAAAGGGAGACCCCGAGGGAATGTGGGACAGTGGGAAAGGAAGAGGAGAGACAGAAAATGATAAATTTGCTGCTTTCGCTGCTTGCACTGCTGCTGCCGCTGCTGCTGCTGCTGCAACTGAAGCACCGGGACCGTTTGTCCCCGTGTCCCTTTGTCCGTTGCCCGCTCGGCCCCGCCCCGAGCCCCGCGCTCCCCGGGCAGCCCCTGAGCCTGGCCAAACACGGGAACTTTGCTCTGTTGAGCCAAGAGCCAGAGTCTTGACTCCTGCACAGGGGCACAGGAGTGCCCTCGGTTGCTGCTGTGCCTCGTCTCTGCTGAGGGTCAGTCACCATCTGAGCACATTCCCTGAATGCAGAATTAGTACCTGACCCAAGCACTGCACTTGTGTCTCCAGCATTGCTTTCCAAGTAAAACAGCGGAAGGCAAACTGCGTATAGCTCATGGTATTTTACAGTGTCTAAAACTTGCCAAGTCTCAGATCTTAGAGGTGAGATCCATGTGGAATGAATGGGATGGAGAAAGTGCAAGATGGAAAAGGGAAACCTAAAAATAAATAGAGAAAAATAGAGAAAAACATATTGGTTGTTTCTTTTCATTTTATTTTCATTTCATAAAGAAGTGGTTTCAATTTTCCCAGAATCTTCTCCACAGTCCTGTCTGTTCTTTCCAAAAACCTGTCCTGGAGAAGAAGGCACAGCTCCTGTCACAAGATGTGCCCCCAGCTGCAGCTTCTCTTGGCTTCCCACACAGTGACTGCAGCACAACTCTTGCAGCAGAGCAGGACAAATGTTTGAAGAACTTGACAACTTGTTCTTTCTTTTCCTTGTGGACAGTGGAGTTGTGCCATTGGTAAGGTTTGCATTGTTACTCTTCTAGCCAAAGAAAACATGATGAGGTACCAGGAATTGTTGGGGAATACATGCCTGGCTGAATGTGGAGAAAGAATCTCCAGAGCCTGCAGCCAGCAGTGGAGAGCTAATCATTCCAATAGCCCCATGGGCATCTTGAAAGTGATCTGGAAAATGAAGACGGGCTGACAGAGGGAGTTTGTTTCTGTGTTTAGTTTAGATGATTCTACATCTCTTGCACTGGGAGAAATCAAGAGCACAATCAGTTGATGATAAGCACCAGAACATGATAAGCTGGACCTCTCAGTGGATGAGAGAAACAATGTGAAAAGGAGAAATGCAGGGAATGACTTGGTGAACTTTGTGTGTAAGAAGGTACATTTTTTCCTAATAATTCCCAATTCATTCCCTTTGCTTCTATCCTTTTAAAAAGGCCAATTGCATCTCAGATTCCCCATGAAATGAGAACCCTGAGCTTGTGGGACTGCCTGAAAGGTGCCTTGTTCCTTTTTCTTCTGCTGCTCAGAAGAAACAATGAATCGAGTTGGGAAGTTCTGGTATTTCTTTCTCCTGGTGGATTTCTTCATTTTATTTGCCACTGCAGAGGCAATTTCTGTGATGGCCTCTGTCAGTTGATTCTATTTCAGCAGCAGCAGCAGCAGCAACAGGGCTGTGTTTGAGCACTGCAAATGTGGCCTGTGTGGCTTTAATTCTCCTTGACTTTGTGCTCAGGGGGTTGGGAGCATTTTGATCTCTACTGATCATGATGCCTGAAACAAAAATCCTGAGTTCCCAGTGACAAAAGCACAGTGGGTAGCACTGATTAAAAGAGGCAATTGCAGCTGTACTGCTAAAATTCAAGTGGCAAGCAGAAGAGGGGCAAGAGCAGCCGGGATCTACAATTGCCAAGGCAAAGGCACCAACAGCCTCCTGCTGTCACCTCAGGGTGAGTAAAACAGTGCTGAAAACAGCGCTGGAACCCAATCCTTTCTTCCTCTGAGGGCTGGCTGAGGGCAGCAGAGCCGGGCCCTGAGGAATCAGGGCTGTTTGTGGGGGATTGTTGCTGTAGTCCAGAACTGCCCTGGGAAAAGCCCTGGGAAGCCGAGGCAGGAGTAGGTGGGAAGGGCCGGCGCTGCTGCTGCTCCTGGCCGGGAGCCCCGGCCGGGCCGGGCCGGCGCCCACTGCGCTGCGGCTGCTGCTGCTGCCAGAGCCGGGCGGGACTCGGGGACAGGGAATGGACACGGGGGGACAGCAAAGGCCTTGGGGGCTGCAGGGATGTTGGCACTGGGGCCAGCGCCAGCACAGAGCTTCAGCCCGCAATGAACCCCGAGGGAAACGCTGGGGAAAGGCTCCATTCAGCCTTTCTTTACTTGGTGCTGTGAAGGGACCAAAATAAAAGGAGAGTGAGCAGGGCCCGACCCCTTCTCCTTTGGGAGGAGCCCCTGGGGCTGTGAGGGGCTGTGAGGGGATGTGAGAGGATGTGAGGGTCCATGAGAGGTCCTGTGGGGCCATGAGGGGCTGTGAGAGGCCAAGAGAGGTTCTATGGGACAATGAGAGGTTCTATGGGGCCATGAGGGGCTGTGAGGGGCCATGAGGAGCCTCAGCCCTGGCAGGAGGGGTCCCCACCATGTCCCCAGGGCAGAGCAGCCGTGAGGGGCCGCGAGTGCAGACATGGCAGCAGAGTGGACTTGGGGCACCTCTGGGAAAGGATGAGACACTTCCACATCTCCAAACCACACTAAACCCACCATTAACAGGATTTTCCATCCTTAGAATCCACTGGCAACTTGGAGTTGAGTGTACAGTTTAATCCTGGTGGGAAAAGCAAGGGAATTTTCCCAGTGTGTGACATCCAGCCAATTTTATTCGTGTCTAAGATTTGAAAGTCTCGACAGTGAAAAGTAATACTAATAAATAATAATAACAACAAGAACAAGAAATAAAGCTCTGAATCCCAGCAATCAGCTCAGAAACATGTTTTTGATTGTAATAGATTAGTATTAAAGAAATAAATTAAATAGATTACATTTGTAATTCAGATGTGTTTCATCCTTTTCCAAGGTTCTGGTCCCCTTCCTCAGGGGTCATTTCCTTTACTCACCCACTTTCTAATAGGTAGAAGGGAGTTAAGGGCACCAGAAAAGGCAACAACTCCTGTTTCAATGGGAAGCAGCCACCACTCCAGGGAACCTGAATTGCCCCCAGGCACATGTGTGCACTTGAAGGGTGAGTGGGTGTTGGGGACAGAGATCTCCAACTCCTTCTAAGGCTGTGAGAAACCCACAAGTGGCAAAGTATCATTGCGGGTCAACTCCTGCTGAAATTCCATTCCCCCACACCCTCCAAATGGGCAGGCAGGGCTGGGCTCTGGCAGGGTTCAGTTTTGAGTGCCTTGTGCTCACTGGCATGGAAGTGATTCTATGAACTCTGGTACTGATGGATTGTGGGATGGCTGCTGAAGGAGGAGGGGGAATCTCAGGAGACAGCAAAGTCTCTTCTTCTCCCTTCTCATTACAGAACCCCCTCTCCAAAGAGAAATGCCTGTGCTGGGTTTCCATGAGACCCCTTCCCTCAGCCCAGTGTCTGACCCACTGTGTTATCTGCAGGAGCCAAAGCCAGAGGAGTCCCAATATCAGTCACCCCATGGTCCCCACACAGCAGGAGAAAGCACTGCTTGCAGTGGGGCTGCTGATCTGTGACCCTTCCTGGTTCCATCCACCCCACTCCTCTCAGCCACAGACACCAGAAGGATTCCAGGAAAGCCACAGTGCTCTACCAGATGCCAGGAGCACTCCCTGCTGTGGCCTCAAGGATGCTGGGTGACCTCGTGGATGAGGATCTCTGGCTGGTGATGGAATGTGTGGATGGAGGCCCTTGACAGGAGGTTGTTGGAGACACACATGGGGCTGAAGGAGAGATGGCAGCTGTCAGTTGGGAGGGCAGGGACCCCGCTTGAGAGTCCATTGCCTTGGACACCCTCAGCCACAAGATGTCCAAGAAGTCACACAAGACTTTGGCACTCTCAGCCTTCTTTCCCCCAAGTTCCAGCTTTCTGTACATTTACAGCAGAGAACCTTGCGTGTTTCTAGAACTAGGACAAAGATCCCAGATGGAACAAGCCTTGCTGGTTTTAGTCAGAAGCATCAGTGACCAAAAGTTGTATTTCCTTTGGTTTGGTCACATCTTTGTTCCTTCTCAGTGTTCAGGCTGGGTTGTGGGGTGTCCTCATTTGCTGCATTCTCTGAGTTCCTCTTGGATCCTTTGAGCAATAGGTTGTGCCCTCTGAGGATCCTTTGTGCTCCTTGGTGACCCAGGAGAACCTTCCAGGCAGTTTTTGGGGGAGCTGCTGCTGTGATGTCACAGGAACGTTGCTGTGTCCTTGTGGTGTTCCCATTGCTGTGGGGCACAGAGGCCTCAGTGTCAGAGCGGCTCTGGGTGCCTGATCATAGCCTGAGGATCCTCCTGCCCGAGGCATTCTCAGCAGCCAGCCCAGCCCTTAACCAGTGTCCTTCTGTCCTTGCAGGGGGACAGACAGTCTGCAGACATCTGCAGCACAGCCAAAATGATCCAGCAAGTGGTTGCTGCAGTTCACACTTAGGACTCTGTGGCTTCTTATGGGTATTTTTTAACCCACTGGGCCCCTGAATCGAGGATTTCCCCAGGTGCACCATATGTGCCTTTGGGATTGCTCTGGGCTTTCTGTTCTTCCTTTGGAACAGAGGTGATTTTGAAAGAAAATTGCCATTAAGATGCCATTCCTTTGGGAAAGCTCCTGCCAACAACTTCTTAAAATAGGGGTTGTTTGTAGCCAGCAGGGTGTGCACAGCATTTGAAATGTAGCCTGGGGGGGTTCTGTTCCCCAAGAAGAGAGTCTGTGGCAGCAGATCCTGGCACTCCTTCCGTTTGCTCACCCAGCCAAAAACTGGACACAGCCTTCTATTTTGTGCTGTTCTCTTGCTTGCTGTGTGATCGAAAAGGACTGTGACTCCAGGAGGGAAGTTGTGAAAGTAAAATGCTTTCTCTTGGCATTGACTTGTTGTGTGGGATTTTCTAGCAGAGGCAGCTTTTTCTCCTAACAGCATCTGGCTCAGGTGAAGGTCCCCTCACACATGGATACTGGGAAGCTCCTTCTTCAGTGAGCAGGAAAGGAACCTTTTGTGTTCAGAGATCCCAGCTGTTCCCTTTCAACACCAGTATGAGCCCAGTTAGCTCCAGTATGATCCTTGTCACATGGCAGCATTCCCAGTACGGTCCCATTTGCCTCTGACTAGATCAACCCAGTCAGTCCCAGTATGATGTCATTTGCTCCCAACATGCTCCCAGTTGCTCCCAGTCACCCCCAGTATGGGGGATGATGTGCATGGTGTGTTCCCAGTCATTCTCAGATACTCCCAGTACGAGTCCAGTCAGTCCCAGTATGATCCAAAATTGGATTCCTGGGAGGCTTCGTGGAATCCTGGAGACCATTGTGACACTCTAGGGCCCCATGGAACCATGGTGACACCAGGTTGGCTGGGAGTGTTGATGTGCTGCAGGGTAGGAGGGCTCTGTACAGGGACCTGGACAGGCTGGATCCAGGGCCCAAACCCAACAAGGTGAGGTTTAACAAGTCCAAGTGTTGAGTCCTGCACTTTGGCCACAACAACCCCTGCAGTGCTACAGGCTGGGGACAGAGTGGCTGGACAGCAGCCAGGCAGAAAGGGACCTGGGGCACTGATGGACAGCAGGCTGGGCATGAGCCAGCAGTGTGCCCAGGTGGCCAAGAAGGCCAATGGCTCCTGGCCTGGATCAGGAACAGTGTGGCCAGCAGGAGCAGGGCAGGGATTCCTCCTCTCTACTCTGCACTGGTTGGGCAGCACCTCGAGTGCTGTGTCCAGTTCTGGGCCCCCAATTTAGGAAGGCCATGGATGGGCTGGAGCATGTCCAGAGAAGGGCAACAAGGCTGGTGAGGGCTCTGGAGCACAAGTCCTGTAAGTGATAGTAAAAGAGCTCAAAATGGTAGAAAATTTGGGGACTTAGAAAGAAAGTTAGGTTTGGAAAGGCCTTGGAAAAGTTGGCCCTGGGAAATGTTAGGCCTTGTACTCGGTAAAGATCAGGTGAAATTGCACCTGTGTAATCGGTAGATGATCATGATACAATTATTAGATATGATTGGATATAATTATTGTTTAAAGAACATGAGGAACAATGTTAGGGGGCTGGGGGGAATCACAAGAAATCCATGCTTGGGTAAAAAGAATGCATACAATAGAACAATGTAAGTTTAATAATTAATATGTAAGTTAAATAATGCTAGAGTATAAAACATGTTCAACTCAAAACCAAGATGGGTCAGATTTGGATATGTGTACCCCTGACACCCAGATCTCTTAATAAAGCACCTGCATATAATCATTTGTGATTATATGTGTTCCTGAACGCTAACCATTTCATCAGATTTTTCTGGAATTTTCTGAGATACTTGTGGAATTTTTGTGGAATTTTGTGGGATATTGAGGAGATTCTGTGGGAGGTTTCTGGAATATCATGGGATTTTTGTGGAATTTTGTGGGATATTGAGGAGACTTTAAAATTTTTGAGGTATTTTTCTCAGATTTTGTGGAATTTTGTGGAGATTTTGTGGGATGTTTCTGGAATTTGGTAGGGTTTTGAGAAGATTTAGGGAATTTTGTAGGATGTTTCTAAAACTTTTTGGGATTTTTCTTGAGTTTTGTGGGATATTGAGGAGATTTTGTGGGATGTTTCTGGAAGTTTTTGCGATTTTTTGGGTATGTTAGGGCAATTGTCGAGATTTTGTGGGATGTTTCTAAAATTCTGTGGGATTTTTATGGACTTTGGTGTGATTTTGAGAAGACATGAAGATTTTTGAGGGATTTTTCTTAGATTTTGGTGATATTTGTGGAGATTATGTGGGTTGTTTCTGGAATTTGGTAGGGTTTTGAGAAGATTTAGGGGTTTTTTTTTCAGTAATTTCATGGGCTGTTTCAGGAATTTTATGGGATTTTGAAAAAATTCAAATAATTTTGAAGGATTTTTCTTGAACATTGTGGGATTATCTTGGATTTTGATGGATTTTTCTTGAATTTTGTGGAATACTGGGAAAATTTAAAGAATTTTGGGAAATGTTTCTGGAATTTTGTGGGATTTTTTTTTTTAATGTTGTGGAATTTTGTGCAATTTTGAAGAGACTTGAAGAATTTTCAGGGATTTTTCCTAGATTTTGTCAAAATTTGTGGAGTTTTTGTGGGATGTTTCTGGAAATTTGTGGATTTCTGTGGGATTTTGTGGGATTCTGTGGAATTTTGAAGAATTTTGAGGAGACATGAAGAATTTTGAGGTGTTTTTCTAGATTGTGTGGTAATTTGTAATGATTTAGTGGGATTTTCTGGAATTTGGTAGGGATTGAGAAGATTTAGTGAATTTTGTGGGATGTTTCTGGAATTTTGTGTATTGTTGTGAAATTTTGTGGGATTTCGAGGAGACTGGAAGAATTTTGAAACATTTTTCATAGATTGTGTGGAAATTGGAGATTTTGTGGGAGGTTTGTGGAATTTTGTGGGATTTTGAGGAGGTTTAGAGAATTTTGTGGGATGTTTCTGGAAATTTGTGGATTTCTGTGGTATTTTGTGGTATTTTGTGGGATTTTGAAAAATTTTGAAAAGACATGAAGAATTTTGAGCTATTTTTCTAGATTGTGTGGAAATTTGTAATGATTTTTGTGGGATTTTCTGGAATTTGGTAGGGATTGAGAAGATTTAGGGAATTTTGTGGGATTTTTCTGGAATTTTGTGGGGATTTTCAAGACTTTTGTGGGATTTTTCGTAGATTTTATGTAAATTATAGGAGATTTTTTGGGATGTTTCTGGAATGTGGTGGGATTTTGCGAAGATTTTTCTTAGATTTTATGGAATGTTTCTGGAATTTTTTTGGATGTTTCTGGAAGTTCGTACAATTTCTCTGGTATTTTGTGGGATTTTTGTGGAATTTTGTGTGATTTTGAGAAGACATGAAGAATTTTAAGGGATTTTTCTTAGATTTTGGTGAAATTTGTGGAGAGTTTGTGGGATGTTTCTGGAATTTGGTAGGGTTTTGAGAAGATTTATAGAATTTTGTGGGATGTTTCTGGAATTTTTTGGGATGTTTCTGAAATTTTGTGGGATTTTTGTGGAATTTTAAAGGATTTTGAGGAGACTTCAAGAATTTTGAGGGATTTTTCTTAGGTTTTGTGGAAATGAGAGGAGATTTTTTGGATGTTTCTGATATTTGGTGGGATTCTGAGAAGATTTTGGGAATTTTTGTGGGATTTTCCTGAAATTTTGTGGGATGTTTTAGGAATTTGGTAGGATTTCTGTGGTATTTTGTGGGATTTTTGTAGAATTTTGTGGGATTTTTGTAGAATTTTGTGGGATTTTGTGGAGACTTGAAGAATTTTGAGGGATTTTTCTTAGATTCTGTGGAAATTTGTAAAGATTTTGTGGGATGTTTCTGGAATTTGGTAGGGTTTTGAGAAGATTTAGCAACTTTTGTGGATTTTTGTGGAATTTTGTGGTATTTTGAGGAGACTTGAAGAGTTTTGAAAGATTTTTCTTAGATTGTGTGGAAATTGGAGGAGATTTTGTGGGATGTTTGTGGAATTTCGTGGGGTTTTGAGAAGGTTTAGGGGATTTTTAGGGATGTTTCTGGAATTTTGTGGGATGTTTCTGGAATTTTGTGGGATGTTTCTGGAAATTGGTAGGATTTCTGTGGGATTTTGTGGGATTTTGTGGAATTTTGAATGCTTTTGAGGAGACATGAAGAATTGTAAGGTATTTTTCTAGATTTTGTGGTGATCTGTAATGATTTTGTGGGATGTTCTGGAAATTTGTGGGATTTTTCTGGAATTTTGTGGGGATTTTCAAGAATTTTGAGGGATTTTTCTTAGATTTTATGGAAATTAGAGGAGATTTTTTGGGATGTTTCTGGTCTTTGGTGGGATTTTGAGAAGATTTTTGGAATTTTGTGGGATGTTTCTAGAATTTTGTGGGGTGTTTCAGGAATTTGGTAGGATTTCTGTGGTATTTTGTGGGATTTTTGTGGAATTTTGTGGGATTTTAAGAAGACAGGAAGAATTTTGAGGTATTTTTCTAGATTGTCTGGAAATTTCTAATAATTTTGTGGGATTTTTGGTGAATTTGGTAGAGTTTTGAGTAGATTTCGGGAATTTCGTGGGATTTTTGTGGAATGTTGTGGGCTATTGAGAAGACTTGAAGAATTTTGAGGGATTTTTCGTAGATTTTTATGGAAATTTGTAATGATTTTGTGGGATGTTTCTGGAATTTTTGGGGGTTTGGAGACAATTTAGGGAATTTTGTGGGATTTTTTCTGGAATTTTGTGGGATGTTTCTAAAATTTTGTGGGGATTTTCATGATTTCTGGAATTTTTCTTAGATTGTGTGGAAATTGGAGGAGATTTTCTGGGATGTTTTTGGAATTTGGTAGGGTTTTTACAAGATTTAGGGAATTTTGTGGGATTTTTGTTGGAATTTTTGGGATATTGAGAAGACTTGAAGAATTTTGAGGCATTTTTCTCAGATTTTGTAGAAATTTGTGGAGATTTTGTGGGATGTTTCTGGAATTGGTAGGGTTTTGAGAAGATTTAAGAAATTTTGTGGGATTTTATTTGAATTTTGAGGGATTTTGAGGAGACATGAATAATTCTGTGGGATTTTGTAGCAGTGCCTACAACTCCCGTGATGCTCCGCGGCACCTTTAAACCATATTATAAGGGCGCCTACAGCTCCCATCATCCCCCGCGCCCCATGGAGCCCTGGTACAGCCCCCCAAGCGCCCGCCCGGACCCCGAAGGGTCCCCAGATTCCCCTCCCTGACCTCCAAGTGTTCCCCTGGACCCCCAAGTGTTCCTCCTGACCCCGAATTGTCCCACAGAATCCTTATGTGCTCCTCCATCTGCCCACCCGGCTCCCCCAAATGTCCTCCAGACCCCCAGGTGCTCTCTAAATTCCCTTCCCAGACCTGAGACTGCCCCAAATGTTCCCCAGAAAAGTTTCCATGGACCCCAAAGTGGCCCCTTTTATCCTGTCTGAGAATAATTTCGAAATTATGATTAATGGGCTAAAAATAGGAGTAATTAGCATAAAGAGGGAGAAATAGTGGTAAGTTAATTAATGAAGGGAATTGTGGTACTTAGAGCCAGAGAAGAATCATGGTTTTTGTTCCTGAAAATGTATCATTTCTTTTAGATAAATGCAAAAACAAGGTTATAAGAATACAGAATTATATTATTATAAAAAGTAAAATTTTAGTTTTATAAATTAATTAGATTGGAATGATAAACAAAAATTGATAAATGTTCTCAATGCTTTGGGATGTCAGTCCCAGGTGGGTGATGTCAGACATGCTGAGGCTCGGGGTGAGGAGCAGGTTGTCTAAACAGGGGCAGCCCGAAAAGGGCTCATTCTTCTCTGTGACCAGACCTCCTAAGGAGACATTCAGCATCAGGATTGTAAAGAATAAATTGTAACCTCCTGATCAGTACACAAAGATGTTTTACAGTTTGAAGAGTAGAATGTTGTCACTGTAAGGGGTCTTCTTTGTTAATATACCTCATGTTGTGTCATGTTTGGTAAATACCAATATTGTTGTACCAGCCTTGTTAATGCCACCTGGCCTTGTCTATTGCCTCTGCTGCTCCCAGCACCCCCCAATGGCACCGATGACAGCACCCAGTGTGTAGATGAGCCGAACTCCCATGGGGGGTAGCATCCAGGAGAAGTGGGATTAACATCTAAAGACCCCTAGAATCAGCGAGCCATGGCACAAACTGGACTCCAAACTACACTGAGGAGCAAGGGAGAACACTGAGCAACTGACTGATGTTCCGGACCTTGTTGTTTTAACTACACAACACTTGCTATCCATGACTACCCTAGGTTTACAATGTCCAGTGTCTTCCTAGAGACTCTCCTGAAGACGGAATCTCCATCTCTGCCTTGTTGCAAAGTTGAACACCTCCTTTTCTGGGTTGTCCATTGGGAACAGCAGTGGTCGAGCTCCCCCACCTAGATCTGACCTCAATAAAGGCATTAAAAAGGAGCTGCTCTCCTTGCCTATTCTTTTCAGAAGGACTGACCCCATGGCAGAGTGACCCACGCTGCAGCACTGTGAGGGGGCTGTTCCTCATGGGATGGACTCAGGTTGGAGAAGTTCCTGGAGAAGTCTCCGGTGGGAGAGAGCCCAGGGTGCAGCAGGGGAACGACTCCTGTCCCTGAGCAGGGGGAAAAGCCCCGGGGGATGGAGTGACCATGGCCCCATTCCCTGTGTCCCTGCACTGCCGGGGGAGGAGGCACAGCTGGGAGAAGGGAGGGGTGAGGGGAGCTGGCTTTAAGGGTTTTCATTTACTTCTCATGATCCTGCTCTGAGTTTTTGGAGTTTTCTGCCAGAAATCTCTCTCCTCCCCCACTCATCCACAGGGATTTGAGGCAGTTTTCCCTTTTTGGGGAAAATCCCAGCAATGCACTGATGCCCCTAATTAGAGGTGGAGAAATGAGGCTAGGGCTTCCCGCTGAGCCGGAGCCACCGAATACCCAGGGCTGGGAAAGGCGGGCCGGGAGCTGCGGAGAACTTTGTTTGTATCCGGAGCTCAATGGCAGCTCGGGCCGGGCCCGTTCCAGGGCTGTTCCTCATGTCCGCCTCTCCCCTCACACAGCCCGGGGGACCCTGAGAGCGCGGGGCGGGGCTGTGCCGTGTGCAGAGCCCGTTGATGGCTGCGATTGGCTGCTGCTGCCGTCACTCGTGGTTCTGGCGCGCTCTGATTGGGCAGAGGGGGGACAAGCCCGGCCCCGCTGGCGCCCCCAGGGCGGCCGTGGGGCTGGAGAGCCGCCATTGCCGGAGCGTGCGGGCCCGGGAGCGGCGGCAGCGGCCGGAGCCCGGTGAGGCGGCGGCGGAGCTCGGAGGCGGCCCCGGCCATCGCAGGTGGGAGCCGCGCTCGGTTCTGTGGGGGCTCGGGTCTCGCTGCGGGCCCGGGAGAGGGCGGCATGGAGCTGTGGCCGGTGAGTTGTGCCGTGGCCGGCCCGTGTTGGCCCTGGCGTGAGGGCGCTCCGGGAGCGGCTGCCCGCGGTCTCCTTCCCGCTGGGGCCTCGGCAGGAGCCGCTGCCGGAGCAGCGCTGGCTCGTCCCGGTTCGTGTCGGTAGCCCAGAGGTGGCTGCGCTGTGCCCGGGGGTGGGCGGGAAAATTCCTGGCGCCAAGGGTTTGTGTCCCCAAAGGAGCCAGAGGAGTGGTGTGAAAGTGACTTTATTGCTGCCCAAAGGGAGAGGCCGAGGGGCATTTGCCATGCGCTCTCTCCAGTTGCTGGAGGACGCAGCCTTTCCCCATTATCGGAGGTGCTTGGAAGGTTCAAGCTTCCCGATCTGCCTCCTGCATGTCCCGGTTAAGATGTACACCTCACTTTTCTATAACATCTGATATTGATGGCTCTGTTAAGTCTTTGTTCTTCTGGAAGTTCAGGAATTTAGCGGGACTTTGAGCAGCGGTCCTTGTCAGCTAGTAACATTTTCTGAAACTGTTCTCCCATTGCTTCCGTATGTGCAAGTCCCTGGCCCTATCTGCAAGCAGATTCACTCATTGACTCTGTCTTTTCTTCCTGTGTGTTTGATTTTGGGATTGCTCTCAGTGCCCTCATTCGCTGTCCTTTTGTAGCCGTTTCTGGCTCAGGAGGTCTGGCTGCTCCCTGCATCCCCTTGCTCACCTGCTGAATGAGCTGCACTCAGCAAGGTCGGGCATGGTGAAAAGATGAGAGTTGCTGTAGAACATAAGAGGAGAAATAGCATTTGTTTAATCCATGGACTGCCAGGGAAACATGGAGATGTGTTCCATTCCCATCTGTTCCATATTTGGACCAGTATGTGAGCTTCTTTCTTCTATCCTTTGTTATCTGTTTCTCCACTTTTCCTTTGTGATCTATTTGCCAGCAGCAGTTCGAGTCATTTAACTTTCCACAAACTCTGCCTCCTTTTCCTGCTGAAAGATAATCTGACCCCATCCCATGGTGAAATGTGTTCCTCATCTGAGTGGATTGGTGCTCTGAAAGGTTAGGAGCTAGTGCCTTCTGGTTGGGTATTATTGTGATGACATCCTGTAATCTAATTACACCATGGAAATGATAAATGAGTTCTGTGGCTCCTAATATGAATTTTTTAGGGTTCCCAGGGGCTGGTCCATGGTGTTGCAGGATTTGTTCAGGTGGCCATTCATCTTTTCCCCTTTTTGGGTCCTCCCTCCAGCTGGGGCTGCATCAATTTTTGGCTTTTCTCTAATTAAATCAGCATATACTTGGATTCCCAACTGATTTCCCTGAACTTGTGGTAGCAAAAAAACCCCAGTGCTCTAATTCACCCAATATAACATAGAAAGTGACAGCATGAGTTAAGGTGGGGAGTGGGATGATTCCCCCACATTTTTTATAGTGAAATTTTCACAACAAATCTCCATTTGCTGTTTTCCTTTGCAGCTTAACCTATTTCTGCTGCAGTCAAATATCCTCACAATGGGCTCTGCCTTTAGCTGTGCAAATTCTTTCCCTGCCAGCAGGCAGAGCTTGGGGTGAGGGGCAGAGGGAATCAGCCCAATTCCTCCCCCAGGCAGGAAGAGCCTGGTACATTGTCCATGCTTTGCCCCAGAGGTGTTGATTTGCATTTCTAAAGCTCCTCTCCTGCCCCATGGCCCCCCTGGTTTAGGAAGGTGTCCAGAGATCCAGCCAGAGCTCAGAGCTGGGGGAGAAGGCTCAGGGCAGGGAGAAGTGCCACAAGTGCTTGGAATGTGGGAAGGGTTTGAGAAAGAGCTCCAAGCTCATCCAGCACCAGGTGATTCACACTGGGGAAAAACCCTATGAGTGTGGAGAATGTGGGATGAGCCTGAGCCAGAAGGGCCACCTGATGCAGCACCAGAGGATCCACAATGGGGGAAAGCCGTATGAGTGCGGGGAATGTGGGAAGAGCTTCAGAGAAAGCTGGGCCCTGATCCGGGACCAGGTGATCCGTACAGGGGAACGACCCTACACCTGCTTGGGATGTGGGAAGAGCTATGGGTGGAGCTCTGACCTGAGAAAACACCAGTGCATCCCCACTATGAGTGTCCCCAGTGTGAGAAGAGCTTCACTCAGAGCTTTCACTTGACCCAACACCAATGGAGGCACCAGTAAGGGAAGCCCTGCAGGAAGAGTGGGAAGAGCTTTGTGTGCTGTTCCAGCTCCATTCCCCATGGGAGGATCAGCGTTGGATGATCCCCAGTGACCCCCGTTGGGCAGAGCCCTGGTGATCCGTGGTCCTGGTGATGCATGTTGGGAAGACACCTGGCTGGGAGGCTCCACATCTTCCTGGCTCTCTGTTGGCACCTGGATGAACACAAGGGCAGGAATATCCATCAGGACACTGACTGAGAATGGGCATTCCTTGGGGAGAGCAGATTTGTTGATTTTTCAACCCCAGAAAACCTTTTCCATTCAATCCTGTCTTCTGGTGGCATCAAGGAATACTGGATGGTCTTGGAGGTCTTTTCCAACCTCAGTGATTCCACAGTTTCGATTTCCTATTGCCCAAGGCCGTTTTCCTCAGCCAAATGGTGATGGATCGGGGCAAAGATGAAGATTTTGGAGACAGTGGGGTGGAAACCCCTCCAAAATAGGTTCTTCCGTCCCCGCCAAGCTTAGGAATCCTCAGCCGGCACAGACACAGAAATCCTTTTCTTTTGGCCTTGATTTGCTTCTCATTTCTCTTCATCCTTTGAAAACACCTGAAATTGGGGTAAAAATAAAGACATTGAACTAGGGCATGGGTGGGGACATTGAGGCACATTGACATTGAGGGACGTAGACATGGAGAGTGACGTGGGGACACATGGACATGGATGTGGCCATTCATGGGGACATGGTGGGACACGGGCACTGATGGAGACGTGGGGGCCAATGACAGGGATGGAAACATGGTGGGGACACAGCCATGGGTGAGGACCTGGTGGGACATGGCCAGTGATATGTGGGGACATGGCCATGGCCGCTGCCATGGGGGGAACTTGCAGGGGCTGTGGGGGATGCTGGGTCTGAGGGAGTTGAGGGTTCCTGGCAGGGACTTGGGGCTTGCTGAGGGCTTTGGGGAGCCCGGGCCGAGTGGCTGAGGCTGCGCTGGGAGTCCCTGGTGGAGGTTCTGGGGCAGCTGCTCAAGGACTCCCTGCCCTGGAGCCCCAGCTGGGCATTAGGCTCCTGGTAGGGTGTCCTTGTCCCCAGGAGGGAAATCCCAGCACACCCAGAGTGTGAGGGGCAGCTGAGAGGCCACACCAGGGAGGGGAAAGCCAGACAGAGCTGTCCCCCTCCAAAGCTGTACCCTAAAAATCCCCAAACTTGAGGATTCCTCCCAGGAAAGAGCTGCCAGGAGGTGCCAGAATTGAGTGAAAGGGGGGATGGGATCCCTAGACTGAGGAGGAGGGGCCTGGAATCCCCAGACCCAAGCACTGACAACAGGGCTGGGAACTTGGGGGATGATTGGAATGGGGCAAAAGAGTGGGGAAAAAGAGGGACCTGGGACCCCCCCACACCCCCCCTAATTGGGTTGGTACAAGTCCCACTCTTCTTCCTTCTTTATGCCTCCTCTCCAGCCCTTCTCCCTTTGCTTCCTCTGGCCTCCTCCATCCCTGGCTTTGCTCCCCACCCGGGCCCAGCACCCGCCCATGTCCCCTCCTTTTCCCATCGCAGTCGCATCCTGTGGGAGGAGCTGGGATGGAGCCGGGGCAGGTCGGGCTGGGGCAGCGCTGGGCTCTTGGCCCGGACTGGGCGCTCTCCACGTGCTCCCTCCCCAAATTTCCCTGGCGGCCTCAAGGGATCCCGGTATTTTTGGGGGTTTGCTGGGTTTCAGGTGCCTCCCAAGGACCCCCAGAGATGGGTGACATGGGGGTGACACATGTTCTGCCCCCAAATCACAGCCCCCCTGCAGGGTCTCCCCAAGTCCTTCCCTACTGCCCCCCATAAATGGGACCAGAGAGAACTGGGAAGTTTTATTGGGAACACTGGGAGCAGCGGGGCGGGGGCAAAGTGACAGCGGAGCTGGGGGACACCCCCCCCCCCAAATCATCAGGGGGACAGAGTGGGGGGCTCCCAGCCAGGTCCAAGGCCACGGGTAGCGGCTGCGGCCACTGGCGGCTCAGAAGCTCTGTGGGCAGAGGAAAGGGAGTGACACCGGGCTGGGGGCCCTGGAGGAAGCACACACACACCGAAGGAGGGGGGACACGGTCCCCAGGACCCCCCCCCAACCTTCTTGTGCAGGCAAAAGCCAAGCCCCAGCGCCAGAAACACAAAGCCCAATATGGAGCCCCCGATCCCCGTCAGCTTCTTGCTGCGGCCGGGGTCCAGCAGCATCTCTGGGGGGTCTGCATGAGTCAGGACCCCCCCAAACCTCTCACAGACGCTCCAAGCACCCTCCCAGTTTCCCCCAGCCCACTCAGGACCCCCTGAAACCTCCTCCCCGTCCCTTCCCAGCCTCCCCAGGATCCACCAAAGCCCCTTCTGTTTCTCTCAGGATCCCACAGCCCCCTCCCAGTTGCCCCCCACTGCCCCAGGACCCCCAGACCCTCTCCCAGTCCCACCGGGACTCACCAAGACTCCTCCCAGACTCTTCCAAGCACAAAGAACTTCATCCGAACCCTTGCTTTTCCAGCCCCAGTCTCCTTCCAGCCCCTCCAGGCTCACTCAAATCCCTCCCAGTTACACCCAGCACTCCCAAAATCCCTCCCAGTTTCCACCAGGATCCCCAAAACGTCATCCCACCCTCCCCAACATCCTTCAAACCCCTTCTCAGCTGTTCTAGGCACGTGACTCCCTTTCCCAGTTTAAACCAGTCTCTCTCAAACTCACTCCCAGTTACTCCCAGCACAGCCCAATCCCCCTCCCAGCCCCCGCGGTGCCTCCCCCGCTGCCCCCGGCGCTGTGGGGGCCGGGCCGTGCCCCAGTGCCGGCTCAGGGGGTGCTCCAGGCTGACGTGCTCCGCCTGGCAGCTGGAGCTGACCCCGCATTGCCGGGGGTGGGTTTCCAGCAGCACCAGGAGCTGCTGGGTCCAGTCCCCGCTGGGGTCACGGCAGTGGCCACCACATGCCCCGAGAGCTCCTGCTGGCCCTGGGACCAGCTCAGCTGGATCTCGGCAGGGTAGAAATCCATCCTGGAGCAGAGCAGCCGGCCGGGGCCGGGCTGGGAGTTAAAGGGCACCAGCGAGATGGAAACGCTGCGGGCACTGGGGGAGAGAGGGGACACACTGGGATCAGCTGGGGGGGCACTGGGAGAGAGAGGAGAGGAGTGGTTTGGCATTGAGAGGCACTGGAAATGGACTTGGGTGGCACTTAAAGAGATGGGAGTGCATGGCTGGGAGTGAAGTGAGAGTGAACTGGGAGTAGACTGGAAGTGGACTGGGAATGGGCTAAGAAGGAGTGGGAGGGACTCTGGGGCCTCTGGGCGGGACGGTGGTGGCACTGGGAGGCCGAGTCCAGCGTGGGCACTCGGTTTTGTGGATCTGCCTGGCAACTGATGAGTCATCCATGAGCCGCGCTCTGATTGGCTGATGGGCGTCAAATCCACGCAGGGGTCGAGATGGACAGGCAGGGGCGCTGGGAGTGACTGGGATGGACTGGTAGAGACTGGGACGAACTGGGAGAGCCACGGGAGCCTCTGGGAGGGACAAGAGACCCCGGACATGGGCACAAGGAAGGCTGAGGACTCTGGGGTGATTCCCAGGGAGGTTTTGAGGGACACATCTGGGCCCCGCTCTGTGCCCCGTGAGCAGCGACCCGAACAGAAAAGTTCAGGAGCAGGAGGAGGTGTTTCTCAAGACTGATTTTAATCCTCATTCTCCTGTTCTGATTTGCTCAGTCCAAAATTCAATTAATTTCCCCATGTCAGGCTGTTGTGCCCATGATGGTGATCCCTGAGTGATCTCTCCCGCCCTTGTCGCGACCCAAGAGGACTTGGATTTGTTTCGGTTCAGTGGAATTCATGGTGATTTTGGGGGAACAGGAGCAAAGCAGCTGGAAAGCACAGTGGGCTTGACAGGGACTGAAGCAGGGCAGGAGTTGGGGCTGCCTCGAGTGAGCTCTCACAATGTGAACTTTCGTGGGGTCTTTCTAAGGGAATTTTGTTGAATTTTTACATTCATTATTAAAAAGCAGCGTCACAAGTGGAGCTCCACTTTCAGTTTGAAATGAGGGACTGGAACGTGGGCGATGGGACTTCCATAACCTCAGATTGTTCCTTGATACTGGGCACTTCAGCTTTGGCAATGTGATGCCCTTCAGCAGCAAGGTCTGTCCCACCCACTGATTTCTGGCTCAGAGCCAGGCCACACAGTGTCACAGAGTTCTTCTGGATTCCTTGAGGCCCCATAGTGTCACAATAGTGTCACCGTGGCCCCTTGGCTGCATGAGACCACTGTGTGGTGCAGAGTGCCACAATGTTCTCCTTGGTTGTGCAGTGTCACCATGAAGCCCTGGTCACACCAGGTCCTGCAGTGTCACAAAGGCCCCTTGGTTCCATTTGGCCCCACAGCACCACAATGGACCCCTGGTTCTGTGGAGCTGCACAGGGTCACTGTGGTCCTCTCAGTTCCATGAGGCCCTGCAGTGTCACAAGGGCCCCTTGCTTCCCCAGAGTGTCCCAGTCATCACGGAATGGCAGAATCCAATTGGTTGGAAAAGACCTTTGAGATCATCAAGCCCAAACAATGCCCTCATACCACCCTGTTACCCAGACCATGCCACTAAGTGCCACTGGAGAGGGACAGTGACTCTGCCACCTTCTTCCTGGCCAGCCCATTCCAATTCCCAATCAGCCTTTCTGGGAAGAACTCCTTCCTATTGCCCAGCCTAAACCTGCTCTGGTGCAACTCAAGGCTGTGTCTCCTTGTCCTGCCCTCTAGCAGATCCCCACTCGCAGCCAGCTTGGTGTCATCTGCAGTTTGTGAGTGCTGGACTTGACGCCCTCAGCCAGACCCTCAGTGAAGATATTAAACAGGACTGGGCCCAGCACAGATCCCTGGGGACACCACCAGGGACTGGACACCAGCTGGATGCAGCACCATCCCCACCACTCTCTGGGCCTGGCCTCCAGCCAGTTCTGCAGCCAGCAAAGAATGCTCCTGTCCAAGCCGTGGGCTGCAGCTTTTCCAGGGAATGCTGTGGCTCTCCGTGTCCAAGGCCTTGCTGAAGTCCAGCTAGACACATCCAGAGCCTTTCCTGCACCCACCAGGCGGGTCAGCTGGTTGTAAAAGGAGATCAGGTTGGTCAGGCAGGATCTGCCCCTCCTAAAGCCACGCTGGCTGGGTCTGACCCCTGGGCCATCCTGGAGGTGCCGTGTGATGGCACTCAAGGGGATCTGTTCCAAAACCTCACCAGGCACTGAGCTCAGGCTGACAGGCCTGGAGTTCCCCAGAGCCTCCTGCCAGCCCTTCTTGGGGATGGGCTCACACTGGCCCCTCCAGTCCTCTGGGACCTCCCCAGTGAGCCAGGACTGATGAGGAGAAATGATGGAGAGCAGCTTGGGGAGCTCATCCACCAGCTCCCTCATCCCCCTAGCATGGATCCCATCCAATCCCATCCACCTGTGAGCATCTGAGTGGCTCAGCAGGTCTGTGACTGCTTCCTCCTGGATTACAGGGGGCTGTTGTGCTCCCTGTCCTCATCTACCAGCTCAGGAGAACACTTGTCCTGAGGAAAACCTGTCTTATTGTTGAAATTTGAGGCAAAAAAGGGGTTAAGTACCTAAGCCTTTTCCTCATCTTTGGTAACCACATCCACCCCCATAAGGAATGGAGGTTGTCTGTAGCCTTCCTTTTGCCATTAATGTATTTATAAACACATATTTATTATCCTTCACAGAAGCAGCCAAGTTAAGCTCTAATTGAGCTTTCATTTCTCTACCTTTCTTTAGGCATGACCTAATGACATCCTTAAACATTTCCTGAGTTGCCTACTTCTCTGTCCAAAGGTGGTGCAACCTCATCTTTTCCTTGAGTTCCTGCAAAAGCTCCCTGCCCAGCCAGGCCGGTCATTTTCCTGGCTAGGTCATTTTTTGTAACGGAGGGACAGGCTGTTCCTGCTCCTTCAAGATTTTTTCCTTGAACTGTGTCCATCCTTCCTGGAATCCTGTGTTTTAAAAAGCTGTTTCCCTTAAAAAAATCAGTACCTGATTTGGTGCTCCCAAATCTGTATCCTTAATTGGCTGAAGTCTGCTCTTTGTAAGTCCAGTGAAGGAGTTTTGTTTATGCCCCTCCTTCTTTCACAGAATATTTCAAAACTCAATGATTTCATGGCCACTGTACCCCAGGCAGCCTCCAACCACCACATCCCCCAGCAGCCCTTCTCTGTGAACAGCAGGAGACACAGCTTTCCTTGGCAGTGGCAAGAGAAGGAAACCTCCCCAAAGTGCAGCCTGGCAGGTTCAGCCTGGAGGGGAGGAGAAAGAAAAGTCCCTGCCAGGGTAGAATTTTGGTGCAGGAGGTGTCCCAGCGTGAGACTGGACCATGCCATGGCTGAGTGTGCCAGGAGCCGGCAGTCAGTGGGGCCCAGGGATGCTCCAAGGGACTTGGAGTTTTGCTTCTGACTCCTTGAGCAGCTTCTTCAACCTTCTCTCAGTGCCTGAGGGTCCTGAACTCAGCCCCAAATCCACCCTGGGTTTCATTAAAATACAGAAAGCCTCGGGGGCTCTTTCTCTTCATTCTGTTGTCTTCAAGTCCAAGGCTTGTGCAGCTGCTTGGAGTCACTTTGGAATTCTCTTAAGGAGGAAGATTTGAAAATCCACTGTGTTTTTTATTTTATTTAAATCAAGGATGTATTTTTTTATTTTCTGGTTGAGAGAAGAGGTGACAGAAGCATTCCCCAAGTGATCCTGATGCTGAATGTCTCCTTAGGAGGTCTGGTCAGGGAGAAGAATGAGCCCCTTGTGGGCTGCCCCTGTTTGGACAACCTGTTCCTCACCCTGAGCCTCACCATGTCTGACATGGCCCACCTGGGACTGACATCCCAAAACATTGAAAACATTTATCAATTTTTCTTTATCAATAAATCTAATAAATTAATAAAAATAAAATTTTATTTTTTATAATAATATTATTCTGTATTTTTAAACCTAATTTTAATATTTATATAAAATAATTGATACATTTTTAGCAACTAAAAACATTATCCGTCTTTGCTCCTAAGTACCACAATTCCCTTCATTAATTGACGACTATTTCTCCCTCTTTATGCAAATTAGTCCTATTTTTAGTCCGTTAATCATCTTTTTTTATCATTTTCTCAGACAGGGTAAAAGGGACCACGTTGGGGCCCATGGAAACTTTTCTGGGGAATATTTGGGGCAGTTTTGGGTCTGGGGAGGGAATTTAGAGAGAATTTAGAGATTCTGGAAGACACTTGGGGAAGCCGGGTGGGCACTTGGAGGGGCACTTAGGGATTCTGTGAGAAAATTTGGGGTCCGGGGGTGAACTTGGGGGTCAGGGACGTGAATCTGGGGGCCCTCCGGGGTCCTGGCAGGCACTTGGGGGGCTGTAACGAGGATCGCTGGGCAGCGGGGCATGATGGGAGTTGTAGGCGTCGGTATAATATGGTTTAATGGGCCCCCGGAGCATCACGGGAATTGTAGACGCAGCTCCAATGGGTTCCGGTGAGTCGCGGGGCATGACGGGAGCTGTAGTCCCGGAAGTGGCTCGGAAGGCGCGTTTGGCAGTGTGGGGAGGCACTTGGAGAACACTTCTGCATCCGAGCCGTGGCTGCAGGTCCTCGGGGAGAATGTATACGGCTCGGGAGCACTTGGGGGGAACCTGGGGAGCTTTAACCGGGCTCTTTAGGGCGGGGGGCACGGCAGGAGGTTTGGGCGCGGAACCGTGTTCTGGGATGATGTGAGATGAATTCCCAGCAGTGGCTGGAAGGGGCATATGTGGGGTTGGGAGGATTCCGGGATCCGGGAACGCTTTGGGGGGTCCTGAACGGGCGCTGAGGGAGCACTCAGGGTTTGTGGAGGGTTTGGGGGAGACTTGTGGGACATATGGGGGGCGATACTGGGGTTCTGGGGAGCGCAGGGCATATTCCCAGTCCCTCACAGCCTGGTCTCAATTGCCCCCTGCAGGCTCCTACTCACTGTCAGGACTATCCCAGTATGATATCCCAGTATGATGTCAGTACACAGCCAGTGCAATCTCAGCCACTGCCAGGATGATCCCAGTACAAACCAGTCTCTGCCAGTGCTGCCACTCCTGGGATCCCCCAGCCCTCTCTGTGTTCTCCCCTCCCGCATCTCCCCAGAGGAGCCGCAAGGGTTGGAAGTCCCCAGCCAGGGTCCCCAGCCAGCCCCAGGTTGGATCTGCAGCCCCCAATTTTCCCAGTTTCTCTCTCCTTTTCCCCGGGCCGGGTTCCCTCCATCCCCAGTGGGTGGGAGCAGCGGAGAGCCCCGCGCTGCCCATCCCGACCTGTCCTGGCTCCATCCCCGCTCCTGCTGTGAGCTGTGAGGGGTTTGGGAATGGGGTACCGAGGGTGTCACTGCTCCTGGGGGGGAAGGAGGAGGGATGGAAGAAGAAGGATGAAGGAGAGCAAGAAGGGATGGAAGTAGGAGAAGGGAGTAGTGTTTGGGAGGAGGTAGAAGAGGGAGGAAGAGGCGGAGCAGGAGGAAGAGGAAGAGGAGAGACAAAGGAGGATCAGGGAAAGGAGAAGGAACCACAAGGTCCAGCACTCCCTTAATTCACACGCCCACCCGTGGGATCATCACCCCGCATCCCACAGCTGACCGGGGAGGGGGGGATTGGTCCTGATATCCTGGAGGGTTCCCGGTTTGGGTTTTTTTGTGGGTGATGTTTGAAGAATGAAGAATTCCAAAGCTGTATGCAAAATGCCCCTTGGTGGGACATTGTGGGGTCCTAGTGGCAGCGGCTGGCAGAGGCAGCCTGGAGGATCAGAGCCCTGTGTCCCCCAGGACCCCAAAGTGGGGAGCCCAGAGAGGGGGAGCGCCACAATTCACGGGACCCTCAACAGCCTGGAGAGGGGCAGGGGGGACTCCTTGGACCCCCTGCACCCCAGAGCAGAGAATAAGGGGAGAAGGGACTCTGAAGCCCCAAAACCCTCCAGCATCCCTAAGTGTTGAGATGGAAACGGGTAACTTCTCGGATTCCTGGCACTCCCAGCAGCCTGGGGAGGGCAGGGACCGAGTAGACTGGGGACCCCTGGTGCAAGCGTGACCTCCAGGAGCTGGGATGGGAGGGAGACCCTGAACACCAAAGGGGAGAGACCAGAGATGAGGAACTCCTGGGAGGCATTTTCAGGGCTGAATCTTGGTGTTTGGGGGTTTTTACGGACTCCAAATTCCCAGTGACTTTTAGAGGTGAACATGGGCAGAAGGAACCCCCTCAGCCCATGTGCTCATGAATCGTATTTTTCCCCAAGCCAGGATTCCCCATTCCCAAACCTTGGCCGGATGGAGGAGGAGTCTGTGAGGAAGAGGAAGATGCCCCGGGACACCCAGGCAGGTGAGGAGGAAGTCAGTGCCCTTTTCCCCCTCTCTCCTGCTCCATCTCCCAGCCCAGCCTGGCCCCCAGCTGCAGGACAACCCCGCTGCTGACGCCATCCTGCTGGGAACACACTGGGGGGATCTCCTTCCCCTTCCTCCTGTCACGAAGGCAAATCCCATTCTCTCCTTATCCTTCCTCCCCCAGACAAGGAACTGAGGATGGAGACCAAATCCCCACGGCAGAACCTCAAGGAAGAGGCTGATTTGAGCAGCTCCACATTCCAGGAATCCAACAAGGAGGAAAAGCCCCAGAGATCCCGCAGGAGAAGGGGCTCCAAATGCAGCCCAGGGTGCTCTGAGGAGGAAAGACCCACCCTGTGCCGGGAAGGCAGCAGGAGATCCAGCCAGGGCTCTGAGCTGGTGGTCCATGAGCAGCTTCAGGATGGGGAGAAGCGCTACAAGTGCTTGGAGTGTGGGAAGAGCTTCAGCCGGAGCAGCAAACTGATCCGCCACCAGATGATCCACACTGGGGAATGGGCCTATGAGTGTGGCAAATGTGGGAAGGGCTTCAGCTGCAACTCCGAACTCATCCGTCACCAGCGCATCCACACTGGGGAGAGGTCCTACGAGTGTTCTGAGTGTGGGAAGAGGTTTCAGAGGAGCTCTCATCTCCTCGTGCACCAACGGATTCACACAGATGAGAGGCCCTTCTGCTGCCCTGACTGTGGGGAGGGCTTCAAGCACAACTCCACCCTTGTCAGGCACCGGCGGATCCACACTGGGGAGAGGCCCTACGAGTGTCCCCAGTGTGGGAAGAGCTTCAGAAACAGCTCCCACCTGACCATCCACCAGAGGACCCACACTGGGGAACAGCCCTATGAGTGTGGGGAATGTGGGATGACCTTCAGCCAGAGGTCCCAACTGACCGTTCACCAGATGGTCCACACTGGGGAGAGGCCCTTTGAGTGTCTCCAGTGTGGGAAGAGGTTTCGCATCAGCTCCACTCTCCTCGTGCACCAGCGGATTCACACAGAGGAGAGGCCCTTCCGCTGCCCTGACTGCGGGAAGGGCTTCAAGCGAAACTCTCACCTCATCACCCACCGGCGCAGCCACACCGGGGAGAAGCTCTACAAGTGTCCCCAGTGTGGGAAGAGCTTCACCCAGAGCTCTAACTTGATCAGGCACCAACAGAGGCACCAGTAAGGGAAGCCCTATGAGTGCTCCAAGTGCAGGAAGAGCTTTGTGTGCTGTCCCAACTCCATCCCCCATCAGAGGACCCACGTTGGGCAGAACCCTGATGACCCACATTCCCAGTGATCTGTGTTGGGAAGACACTGGGCTGGTGGTCCTTTTGTTTTGTTCCGATTATCTTTTGATTCATCTTCATCTCTTTAAAACACACAAAATTGGGGTAAAAGTCTACAAATTCATCAAAGGCATCTAGAGCCTCACATTTTACTAGTGCTTCAAGGTAATCTGGTATTCAGGGAAATACTTGGGGGTTGTGGAGCTATTTGGTGGAGTTTTCTCCATTTTTTGGCACTCAAAGCAACAAGAGTTTTATCTGTAACCTAAAAACCACTCAATGCCACTGAAAACTGCACAGTGCCACTCAAAACTATTGGATTCCACAACCCCTCAGGGTGTGATGCCTTAAGTTTTAGCTTCCATATTTTTCATATTTTGCACTGTCTAGGTTTGTATTTTGGAACTTCCTGTTTTGTTACTGAGCTCTCTTCACAGAGTAGGTAGACAAAACAATTCCTTTTCTAGCTTGATACCAAGGACAATCATTACAAGTTTCAGGCTCAAAAGCATAAACAAGGGTGGACTGAAGAGAGAAAACAAGAAGGACAGGACTTCGTCATCTGAAGCTATAATTGGACCATGAACCCCAATATCCAGATGGACCTAAACTTCTAAAAATCTGAGACCTCGTGATGAGTTGGTTTGTTTGGGTTTTTTTTGACCATTTTTGGTTCATTTTGGGTGTAGCCCTGGGCAGGCTCTTGTACTGCCCAAGGTGTATCCTTTAAGGCCTTTTAATAAACTTTATTCTTAACTCTGTCTAGCCTCTGTTCTAGGTCAGCCTTCTGAAGGCATCAGGTGGAATGGGGTTGGAAGGGGATTGGGTGAAGTGGGATGCAAATCAGGAGGGGTGAGATGGGCATTGGGTGGGGCAGGATAGGTGTGATGGAGTTTGGGAGGTGTGAAATGGGGGAAATCAGGCTTGGGAAGGGGGTCTTGATGTCCAGCAGGGATGGGATGGGTTGGGGTTGGGATTGGGGATGTGGGGTGCGGCCTGCAATGAGACAGCCAAAGTTTGGGAATGATGAAGGGAGGGCGTGTCCATTATTGAGTGAGTTTTTGGATATTCCACATTCCTGAAGAGATTTTGGGGTATCCCACATTTCTGAGGCAGTTTTGGGGCACTTCCCAGCTCTTGGGGGGTTCCTGAGAGCAGCTCCATGGAGCCCCATTGTCAGGGGTAGTTGCCATGGGCATGAGCTCAGAGCTGCAGCCAGAGTGCGTTGCCTTGGTGCTGGAGAGCAGAGAAATGATGAATGCCCCAGATATCTCCAGGGTGTGTTTGGGGGGCAGAACAAGTTCTGCATGGGTGGTGCAGTCACTGCCCCAGCCCAGGCACTGCAGCCTCTGCTCCAGCCCCAAAGTGGCTGCCAAGCCCCTGGCACCCCAAAAACCCCACCTGGGAGAGGAACCACAGCAGGTGAGGCTGTGACACGGGTGTGACACTTGTTGGGAAGGTAGAATTAGAAAGACATTATAAATATGACTCCTTATCCAGAAAGGCTAAGGAAGAAATACAAATAAAAGAACAGTTTGAATAATTCAAAGAAGCTGGTCTGGTATGCCAGAACACATTCTTTCCCCCAATAAAACTAAGCTAAGACCCCTCTTCCCAGCCTTATAAGGAAAGGTCTGAAGGACCCTGAGATAACTAAAAATATGCAAAAGCAGCGATTTCTATAGGTCACACACAAATGTTACTGTATTAGTATACTTAGAAAGATTGGTTAGTGAAGGAATAAAATATTCAATGTATAGGTTATATAAGCAATTGTAAAGGAGAGCTCGCTCTCTTGCTATGCTCTCTTGCTTGCTCTTGGTCTCTCTTGCTTCACTCTTGCTACGCTCTCTTGTCTCTCTTGCCTCACTTTTTCTACACTCTTTTTCCTGCTCTTTTTACTTCTTTATGCTCTTTTCCCAGCTCTCTCACTTCTGTTCTGTTACTCTCTTTCTTAGCTATCTTAAGTCTTGAACTCATGTATTCATATTTTACTCCCTTTTGTATTGTTCCCTCTGAGCCTGCTTTGAGCTTTGTCTGCTGGTTCCTAGCAGGTTCTCTCTCTCCCCCATGCCCTGAAATAAACTACTAACATCTAACTTGATTATAGAGGTCTCTGCTGTGTCCCGGAACGTCCACACCCCAAAAGCGTCTCTTACAGACACTGACATGTGCCACAGCCCTGGAGCTCACAGCAGCTGAGATGGCGCTGGATCCAAGGCTGACTGTGGATCTCTGTCCCTCTCTCTTCTCTTGAATTCCTTTTCTCCAAATCTGTATAACTCAAAGTTGGACGGGTTAGAGTTTGCTTAGTCAGTGCTCTGTGAAGTGCTTTACTGTAATTCCATGTCACTTTATGATTTCCCAATACTTCATTCTCTAAGTTTTGCAAGTAAAAGCTTGTTTCTCCCCTCCTGGGAAGTTTGTTGTTTTCTCCCATGCACTGCCCGAGGGGATCGAGGTACCTCAAGTCCCTTTCCAGCAGGGGCCGAGCGAACTTGGGGCACAGCACAGGGAACTGCAATGCTGAGCAAGCCCTGGCTGGGTTGGAGGAAGCAGAAAGGCCAAGCTCTGAGCCCAGGCCTGGCACAGCAGGGCCTGTCCCTACCGGGTGGCTCGGGGCTCTTTGTGGGGTAGTGGGACATGAGGGGCAGCAAGGACAAATGCCATAAACCTGCAAGCCCTGCCATCCTCCTCAGGGAGGGCCGAGGGAGGAGCAAAGACCTTCCTGGCGCTGTGCCCTGGGCCAGGAGGGATTGTGCCAGTGGAGTTGACCCTAAATTTCTTCTCCCAGGCAGCTTTAGGACACGGAACATGGAGAAGCCAGAGTCAACTCTCAGCTTTCCACAGTCTTCCAGTAGAATCCTGTGTGGGGAGCAGCTTGGGAGCAGGGTTTGTGTGTCAAGGGAGGGGAATTCAGAGCCCTTTTCTCCCCCATGGCCTGAGGGTCTGCATTTTCAATGGCCCTGCAGCTGCCAAAGGGGCCTTTTTCACCCAGCTGAGAACAGTTCTGCTGATAACCTGTCCTAAACCTGCTTTTCCTGCAAATGTGCCAATGAAGCCTCATTTTTTGCAGCCCCAGGTCTTGTGCACATGCAGATGTGAAAACTGAAGGATGGAAAGGATCTGCTGGGAGGAATCCTCTTTTTCTTGTTTTTTTTGTGGTTTTAATTTTTTAATTTTTTTTTAATTGATTCCTGCTGGCAGCTCTGGGCAGAGCTGTGTAATTGTGTCTGACACTTGTCTGTGGCACTGTGCAGGTGGCCAAGGGGACCTTCCCTGAGCTGTCTGCAGAGGAATCCACAGCAGCCCAGGCCGGGGGTGCTCAGTGGCCGCTCAGTTCTGCTGACTGGACACGGCTCTGGATGCTTCCCTTGGAGCGTCTACAGGGAGGGAACGCTGGGGCTGCCCCGGCTGTGGTGTCACTGCCAGGGGAACACTGGGGCTGCCCCGGCTGTGGTGTCACTGCCAGGGGAACGCTGGGGCTGCCCCAGCCGTGGTGTCACTGCCAGGGGAACGCTGGGGCTGCCCCAGCTCTGGTGTCACTGCCAGGGGAACGCTGGGGCTGCCCCAGCTCTGGTGTCACTGCCAGGGGAACACTGGGGCTGCCCCGGCTGTGGTGTCACTGCCAGGGGAACACTGGGGCTGCCCCGGCTCTGGTGTCACTGCCAGGGGAACACTGGGGCTGCCCCACTCCTGCCCCACCGCATCAGCTCTGACAGCGCCTCGAGGGGACACAAAGGCTGAGCCAAAGGGTGAGAATTGCACAAGGGGCTGAGCTGGGAGGGACCCATTGGGATCATTGAGTCCAGCCCCAGCCCTGCATAGACACCCCAACAATCGCAGCCTGTGCATCCCTGGCAGCGCTGTCCAAAGGCTCCTGGAGCTGCAGCAGCCTCAGGGCCGTGCCCATTCCCTGGGGAGCCTGGGCAGTGCCCCAGCCCCCTGTGGGGGAAGAAGCTTTTGCTGATCTCCAGCCCAGCCCTGCCCCGGCCCAGCTCCAGCCATTCCCTCGGCTCCTGTCCCTGCTCACCTGGGCAGAGATCAGAGCTTGCCCAGAGAATCTGTGGCTGCCCCTGGATCCCTGGAAGTGTCCAAGGCCAGGCTGGATGGAGCTTGGAGCAGCCTGGGATAGTGGAAGGTGTCCCTGCCCATGGCAGAGGGTGGAATGAGATGAACTTTAAGGTCTCTTCCAAGCCAAGGCATTCTGTGATTCTGTCATTATGGGAGAGATGCTGAAGCTCTGGCTCCGCTTTATCTCACCAAATCTCTGGACCCAGCAGCAGCCATGGGTGGAATCATGTTGAAGGTTAGGTGGTTTTTTTTGTTTTGTTTTGTTGTTCTGGCCTGCCCGTGGAATTTTTACCCATTAGCTGCAGAGACAACCTAACTGTGGGTATTTAGTGGGTGATTGATAAAGGACAAAGAGTGGCCGGGCCCAGGGGGGGAAGGGGGGCAGGAAAGGAGGGTGGGGACAGTTTTTGGCTGGGGGGAAGGGGGCAGGAAAGGAGGGTGGGGACAGTTTTTGGCTGGGGGGAAGGGGGCAGGAAAGGAGGGTGGGGACAGTTTTTGGCTGGCTTTCTTCGGCTTTGGGGAAACACATTCGTCTCCGGGTCGCGGAGCTGCGGTGGAGAGAAGGGAATTTCGCCATCACCCAGACGGAGCTGCTGCTTCTTCTCCTTCTCCCCTCTTCGTTGGTGGCCTCGCACCCCCTGTCCTGCCAGGCACCGCCGCGGAGCTGCTGATCCACCTCATCCACCAGCGCAGGATCTCAGCTCGTCCCTGCTGTTCCAGCTGACTGTTTCCTCGGAGCCCCGCAGGAGCACCGGGACTGACTGCCCAAGGGGGTTTGTGAAAACAAAGCCTCTCCTCCATCCCGTCTCAGCTGAGAAAGCTGTCACGGGGCCCGTGGTTCTGTGTTCTTGTTATTGCTGTAGTTATTGTTTGTTTGTTTGCCTGGTTATACTAGTAAAGAACTGTTATTCCTATGCCCAGATCTCTGCCTGAAAGCCCCTTGATTTCAAAATTATAATAATTCGGAGGGAGGGGGTCTACATTCTTTCATCCCAAGGGAGGCTCCTGCTCTCCCTAGCAGACAGCTGTCTTCTAGAACCAAGACACAGAGTTACCAGTTTCCCTGATCCTGAGGCTGTTTGGGCTCCACTCCCAGAAGCTGAGAAGGAGGCTGCTTTGGCTCACAGCCCAGAGCCTGTGGAGGTGTACTGGGTTATACAGTGGGGCATTCGATACAATGAACTTGGGACAGTGCCAATTAGAAATTACTTTTAAGTGATAAGTCATCCATTATGTTTCTGGGGACCCTCTTCTTTATCCTTAGTGACCACCAGTACTGGTGGTTAGAGATTTTTCTCTTTTCTGGGTTTTCATTAAGAGAACCAATGTATCTAACACCCTTTCCTTTCTCTGATTTTTCTTCTGGGATTTTTACAGGTTCATAATTTCTACAGTAATTAATTAGCTCTTTAGCAACTTTGCTCCATGTCCACATTTTATGTTTCCTAGCAGGAGAACGCAGTTGTGAACCTGTCAGCTGAGAGGGGGTGGTGAAGGGAGTAAACCCAGGATCAGTGGAACCCGGTCGATCAGTCGGATTTCCAAGGAATCTATCTAGTCTACCCACAGGGGTTATAGCTGCTATGGGTTTTGCGGGGTTTTTTTGAGAAAAATTGCTGTAGGTTTAAGTGATTCTGGAAGGCCTTGAATTCCAGAGGTCATAATTTCAGTTTTCACAGGTAACAACATTGGTGATTCATAACCAACAATTAATTTTCTTTTGTGTATCATTTGTGAGCAGGCAGCTTTGTGAATGTTTTCCAGTAGTTGGTTGGGGGTACCAACTATAGCTATAGGGTCCCCCCTTTCCAAGGGGTGAAGCTCCTCTGCCCAATAAGCTGTGTGCTGAGTTAGGGACCATGGGTTACGTCTGTTTCCTGCTGTTAAGAAGATTCCATGTCCCCAGTACCCACTGGATTCCCGTTCTCTCAATCGAATTTGATCTCCTTCAGTGAGAGACACTCAGAATATGTATTCTGTCTCTGACTTGTGAGGGAGACACTTTTTTTCTTTTTTATTTCTTTTTTTTTTTTTTTTCTTTTTCATGGTTATATGCAGATCAAGATCCTTATCACTGATATAATTATATTCTGTTTTAATTAGAGGTTTCAAACTAGGACACCAGTGTTCCCCACAATTTTATCCAAGTTAGCTCCTTTGGAGGGTAAATTTGATTAATGTAAGGGGTTTCCCTCTCTTGTTTCTTTTAGCCAGTCAGCATTTTTTGAATATTTATCATGGAGGGCTACCACAACAGATTGACCTTAATCCTTTCTTCATCCAATTGTTCTTGCAAAATTTTAACTAGGTTTTAGAGGGAGTCTATTATACTTCTTTCCTCACTTCTTCACTTAAAGCGAGTTTCTAGAGCTGCTGTAAGACAAGCTCCCAAAACTGAGCAGAGTATAGTTTTATTTTTGCCCAGTTTAAATTCTGTTTCATGTTGTAAAAAAACCATACTCTATCAATCACATTTTCCAAATTAAACCAATTACTAAGCACCAACTTTTCCCTCCTGGAGGTCTGGCACTGTGTTTTGCTAACAACGCATAACATGCATAAAATGCAGCTTTAACTTCTGCACTGCCGTTTTCAGTCATTTTTACAAAGGGAAAAACCAATACAGGGAGGTATAAACTTAAATTATACACACACACACACACACACACAACTTTTTGCTTCCCTGTATGGGTAAAAAGAACAAATCTGCTTGGGAGGCTCTCCTTCAGTTTAAAATTCTGGTTGTCTCTTTGCTACACCGAGCAGTCAAAATTCATATGCACAACAACAACAAAACCAGTCCCACCCTTTTGCACTAAGAGATCTTTCATGAAATTCTGCAGACAGAGCCCTCAAGTGAGTGTGGGGTGCTTTTCACCTCGGCGTGTGCAGTTTGCAGGAAATTCAAGTCGCACCCCTTGCTTTCTAGACACCGCTCACTCTTTTGAGAGTGTTGGGCTAGGTGCAACTGGAGCAAAACATCCTTCCCCTAATACAGACTGCACAACAAACCTGCAGCTCCTTCTGTCTGTCAGAAATCCTGTCCGTGACTCCAGTTTAAATGTCATGATTCGCTAACGCGAGTGGGAGTTGCGAGAAGTTCATTTGAACTCAGAGCGCAAAAAAGGACACAAGGGATTTCAGTTGAAATCACAACAACAATAATGTACCTTTATTTTAGTGCCAACAAGGGTTATGTGAGAGAGGAGAGGGAGAGAGAGGGAGAGATAAAGAAAACAAAGTAAAGAAAGAGAGAAGAGGGGGTTATAGCTACCAACAGAGGAGATGGGGTCGCTGGGGTCTATTGCTGTGGGAGATCTCGCTGAAATTAACTCAGTCTTATGTAATTCTTCCCCAAAGTTACCTTGTTTCCAATGTGCTAATAAGCACCCCAAAGGAGAAGTACCCAGTGTGGGAGCATTGCTGCCCAAAACCCTTGTAATCTTCTCCATGTTACAACAACAATACACCACAACTGCTGAACCTGCAACGCTTTCGCAGTCGTCTGACGGACGGTGCCTGGGCAATACCAACGGGAATTCCTTTAGCCCAACCACGCACAGCTTTCACTGTGTCTTACTGGCAGGCACCCAAACCAAAGTAAAGCACCTTACCTTTCTCTCCTGGGGAAATTGTGAGCAGCAGAGACAGTCGCAGCTGATGGGGTCCCCGAGAATCCCTCGGTGCTGGCTGGAGTGTGATCGGGTCGCGAGTTCGCTCAGCAGCACTCACAAGGTCCCATCTGGGGTCGCCAAAATGTTAGTGTTCAGGAACACACATAATCACAGAATGATTATATGAAGGTGCTTTAATAAGAGATCTGGGTGTCAGGGGTACACATACCCAAATCTGACCTGACTTGGTTTTGAGTTCAACATGTTTTTATACTCTATCGTTATATAACTTACATATTAATTATTAAACTTACATTGTTCTATTGTATGCATTGTTTTTACCCAAGCATGAATTTCTTGTGATCCCCCTCAACCCCCTAACATTGTTCCTCATGTTCTTTAACCAATAATTATATCTAATCACATCTAACAATTGTATAATTTATCATATATCGATTACACAGGTGCAGTTTGACATGATCTTTAGCAAGTACAAGGCCTAACATTTCCCAGGGCCTACTTTTCCCGGGCTCGCCAAACCTAACTTTCTTTCTAAGTCCCTGAATTTTCTAAGATTTTAAAACCTTATACTATCAGAGTGACACTTGTCTTTACAAACAAACTGTGAGTCTGCTGATAAAATGAAACTATCACTGAGAGATAACAGAAACAAAGGGATGGATTCAACTGAAAGGTGAAAGAGACACTGGGGAAACACCATAAAATTCCACAAGGGCTAAGAACTAAGAAGGAGATTATGCACTGGGGGGAGGAGGGATGGTATCTCAGGTATCATGCGTACCAGGAAGTCTGTACCTCTCAAATCCCTCAGCCTATGGGGAAAGGGAGAAGGGACGTACGGCTGGGAATTAGGATAAAAGGGAGGCTGCGCCCTCCAAAAATTAGAGATCCCAGGGGAATTCCCCATGGCCTCTCCCTATATTTGAATAAATTAAAAGGACTCCTCTGTCTCCTTTTTGGATATAAACCTCTGGTGTTTGTGGATTAATTTTTTCTGACACTAACAATTAATATGAAGTTCAAAACTACAAACCTAGGCAGTACAGAAAATGAAAAATATGAAAGCTAAAACTAAGTGCATCATAGCCGGAGGGGGGGTGGAATTGAATAATTTTGGGGTGGGACTGAGTAGCATTCAGAGGCACTGAGAGGTCTTGAGGTGACAGATTGAAGCCCCTCATCTCTTTGAGTGTCAAGAAATGGAGACAACTACACCAAATACCCCACAACCCCCAAATACTCTCAAGTAGCTCCCTGATTCCCAGACTCTCTTGAAGCACTAGTAAAATGTGAGGCTTTAGATGCCATTGATTAATTAGATGCCATTAATTTGTTGATTTTTACCCCAATTTTGTCTGTTTCGAAGGGATGAAGATGAACCTAAAGATAATTAGAACGAAACCAAAATGACCACCAGCCCAGTGTCTTCCCAACACAGATCACAGGGAACGTGGGCCATCAGGGCTCTGCCCAACATGGGTCCACTGATGGGGGATGGAGTTGGAGCAGCACACGAAGCTCTTCCTGCACTTGGAGCACTCGCAGGGCTTCCCTTAGTGATGCCTCCGTTTGTGTTTGGTTAAGTGAGAGCTGTCTGAGAAGTTCTTCCCACACTGGGGACACTCATAGGGCCTCTCCCCGGTGTGGATGCGTTCGTGGGTATGGAGGCTGGAGCTCTGGCTGAACCCCTTCCCACATTCCTCACACTTGTAGGGCTTCTCCCCAGTGTGGATGCGCTGGTGGGTGATGAGGTGGGAGTTTTGCTTGAAGCGCTCCCCACAGTCAGGGCAGCAGAAGGGCCTCTCATCCGTGTGAATCTGCTGGTGCCTGAGGAACTGGAAGCTGGTCTGAAACCTCTTCCCACATTCTGGACACTCGTAGGGCCTCTCCCCAGTGTGGATCATCTGATGGATGATCAGTTGGGACCTCCGGCTGAAGCTCTTCCCACATTCCCCACACTTGAAGGGCCTCTCCTCAGTGTGGATGCGCCGGTGAATGGTGAGGGTGGAGTTGTGCTTGAAGCCCTCCCCACAGTCAGGGCAGCGGAAGGGCCTCTCCTCTGTGTGAATCCGCTGGTGCACGAGGAGACTGGAGCTGATCCGAAAACTCTTCCCACGCTCAGGACACTCGTAGGGCCTCTCCCCAGTGTGGCTGCGCTGGTGGATGATGAGTTTGGAGTTAAAGCTGAAGCCCTTCCCACATTTCCCACACTCATAGGGCCATTCCCCAGTGTGGATCATCTGGTGACTGATCAGGCTGTTGCTCTGGCTGAAGCTCTTCCCACACTCCAAGCACTTGTAGGGCTTCTGCCCTTTGTGAAGCTGCTCATGGACCACCAGCTCAGAGCCCCGGCTGGATCTCCGGCCGCCTTCCTGGCACAGGGTGGGTCTTTCCTCCTCAGAGCACCCTGGGCTGCGTTTGGAGCCCCTTCTCCTGCGGGATCTCTAGGGCTTTTCCTCCTCAATGGATTCCTGGAATGTGGAGCTGCTCAAATCAGCCTCTTCCTTGAGGTTCTGCCGTGGGGATTTGTCCTCCCTGGTCTCCATCCTCAGTTCCTTGTCTGGGGGAGGAAGGATAAGGAGAGAATGGGATTTGCCTCTGTGCCAGAGGGAAGGGGAAGGAGATCACCCCAGTGTGTCCCCGGCAGGACGGCGTCAGCAGCGGGGTTGTCCTGCAGCCAGGGCCAGGCTGGGCTGGGAGATGGAGCAGGAGAGAGGGGGAAAGGGGCACTGACTTCCTCCTCACCTGCCTGGGTGTCCCGGGGCATCTTCCTCTTCCTCACAGCCTTCCTCTCCATCCAGCCAAGGTTTGGGAATGGGGAATCCTGGTTTGAGGAAATACAAGGGATGAGGACATTGAGTTTGCATGTCTCTCTGTCCAAGCTCATCTCTAGAAGTCACCGGACATCTGGGGTCCATAAAACCTCTAAAAAACACCAAGATTCAGCCCTGAAAATGCCTCCCAGGATTTCCCCATCTCTAGTCTCTCCTGTTTGGGGTTCAAGGGTTCCCCCCTGTCCCAGCTGCTGGGGGGTCACGCTTGCACTGGGGATCACCTGTCTACTCGGTCCCTGCCCTTCCCAGGCTGCTGGGAGTGCCAGGAATCTGAAAAGTTCCTCCTGTTTCCATCTCCCCACTTAGGGATGGTGGGAGCCCCCAATGTCCCCCCAAGTAGGATTTTCCGCTCAGCTTTGGAGTTCCACATTCTCCAAACATCCCCCTCCAAATAAACCCAACCCAGGGACCTCCCCAGGATATCCAGGCAAAGCTCCCGCTCGCCGATCACCTGTGGGATGGTGGGTGATGATCCCACAGGTGGGGGGCTATAAATTCAGGGAGTGCTCGACCTTGTGGCTCCTTCTCCTTTCCCTGATCCTCATTTGTCCCTCTGCCTCCTCCTGCTCCTCTTTCATCCCTCCTCCTCCTCCTCCAGGAGCAGTGACACCCTCAGTGCCCCGTTCCCGAACCCCTCACAGCCCACGGCAAGAGCGGGGATGGAGCTGGGACAGGTCGGGATGGGCAGCGCGGGGCTCTCCGCTGCTCCCACCTGCTGGGGGCAGGGGGGA
Organism: Poecile atricapillus; assembly: GCF_030490865.1. Lineage (NCBI taxonomy): Eukaryota > Metazoa > Chordata > Aves > Passeriformes > Paridae > Poecile > Poecile atricapillus. The sequence continues at coordinate 2,071,968 of NC_081278.1, forward strand.
CCCGGCCTGGGGAAAAGGAGAGGGAAACTGGGAAAATTGGGGGCTGCAGATCCAACCTGGGGCTGGCTGGGGACCCAGGCTGGGGATCGCCAGCCCTTGGGGCTCCTCTGGGGAGATGCGGGAGGGGAGAACACAGAGAGGGCTGGGGGATCCCAGGAGGGGCAGCACTGGCAGGGACTTGTTTGTACTGGGATCATCCTGGGATCGTCCTGGCAGTGGCTGAGATTGCACTGGCTGTGTACTGACATCATACTGGGATATCATACTGGGATATCATACTGGGATATCATACTGGGATGATACTGGCAGTGAGTAGGAGGCTGCAGGGGGCAATTGAGACCAGGTTGTGAGGAACTGGGAATATGCCCTGCGCTCCCCAGAACCCCGGGATCGCCCCCCATATGTCCCATAAGTCTCCCCCAAACCCTCCAAGATCCCCGAGTGCCCCCTCAGCGCCGGTTCGGGACCCCCCAAAACATCCCCGGATCCCTGAATGCTCCCGACCCCACAGATGCCCCTTCCAGCCACTGCTGGGAATTCATCTCCCATCATCTCAGAACACAGTTCCGCAACCAAACCTCCTGCCGTGCCCCGTGCCCTAAAGAGCCCAGTTAGAGCTCCCCAGGTTCTCCCCAAGTGCTCCCGAGTCGTATACATTCGCCTCGAGGACCTGCAGCCACGCCTCGGACGCAAGAATCCCTCAAGTGCCTTCCAGCACCGCCAAACGCGCGCCTTCCGAACCATGTCTGGGACTACAGCTCCCATCATGCTCCGCGGCGCCCATAGAGCGCCATTCCAGCCGTGACTCCATCTCCCGTCATGCCCTGCGCCCCACCGGAACCCATTGGAGCTGCGCCTAAAACTCCCGTGATGCTCCGCGGCCCCATTAAACAATATTATACCGATGCCTACAACTCCCATCATGCCCCGCTGCCCAGCGATCCTCGTTACAGCCCCCCAAGTGCCCGCCCGGACCCCGGAGGGCCCCCAGATTCACGTCCCTGACCCCCAAGTTCACCCCCAGACCCCGAATTTTCTCACAGAATCCCTAAGTGCCCCTCCAAGTGCCCACCCGGCTCCCCCAACTGTCCTCCACAACCCCCAAATTTTCTCTAAATTCCCTCCCCAGACCCAAAACTGCCCCAAATATTCCCCAGAAAAGTTTCCATGGGCCCCAAAGTGGCGCCATTTACCGTGTCTGAGAAAATGATAAAAAAAGATGATTAACGGACTAAAAATAGGACTAATTAGCATAAAGAGGGAGAAATAGTGGTCAATTAATTAATGAAGGGAATTGTGGTACTTAGAAGCAAAGATGGATAATGTTTTTAGTTGCTAAAAATGTATCAATTATTTTATATAAATATTAAAATTAAGTTTTAAAATACAGAATAATATTATTATAAAAAATAAAATTTTATTTTTATTAATTTATTAGATTTATTGATAAAGAAAAATTGATAAATGTTTTCAATGTTTTGGGATGTCATTCCCAGGTGGGCCATGTCAGACATGGTGAGGCTCAGGGTGAGGAACAGGTTGTCCAAACGGGCAGCCCACAAGGGGCTCATTCTTCTCCCTGACCATTCCTCCTAAGGAGACATTCAGCATCAGGATCACTTGGGGAATGCTTCTGTCTATCAACCAGAAAATAAAAAAATACATCCTTGATTTAAATAAAATAAAAAACATAGTGGATTTTCAAATCTTCCTCCTTAACAGAACTCCAAACTGACTCCAAGCAGCTGCACAAGCCTTGGACTTGAAGACAACGGAATGAAGAGAAAGAGCCCCCGAGGCTTTCTGTATTTTAATGAACCCCGGGGTGGATTTGGGGCTGAGTTCAGGACCCTCAGGCAATGAGAGAAGGTTGAAGAAGCTGCTCAAGGAGTCAGAAGTAAAACTCCCAAGTCCCTTGGAGCATCCCTGGGCCCCACTGACTGCCGGCTCCTGGCACACTCAGCCATGGCATGGTCCAGTCTCACGCTGGGACACCTCCTGCACCAAAATTCTACCCTGGCAGGGACTTTTCTTCCTCCTCCCCTCCAGGCTGAACCTGCCAAGCTGCACTTTGGGGAGGTTTCCTTCTCTTGCCACTGCCAAGGAAAGCTGTGTCTCCTGCTGTTCACAAACAGAGAAGGGCTTCTGGGGGATGTGGGGGTTGGAGGCTGCCTGGGGTACAGTGGCCATGAAATCATTGAGTTTTGAAATATTCTGTGAAAGAAGGAGGGGCATCAATAAAACTTCTACACTGGACTTAAGAAGAATGGACTTCAGCCAATTAAGGATACAGATTTGAGGACTACCAAATCAGATACTGATTTTGAACAGCCTTTTAAAACAAAGGATTCCAGGAAGGATGGACACACTTCAAGAAAAAAATCTTGAAGGAGCAGGAACAGCCTGTCCCTCTGTGACAAAAAATGAGCTAGTGAGGAAAATCACTAGCTTGTCTGGGCAGGGAGATTTTGGAGGAACTCAAGGAAAAGATGAGGGTGCATCACCTTTGGACAGAGGGACAGGCAACTCAGGAAATGTTTAAGGATGTCATTAGGTCATGCAGAAAGAAAAGAAGAGAGGTGAAAGCTCAATTAGAGCTTAACCTGGCTGCTTCTGTGAAGGATAATAAATATATTTATACATATACATTAATGGCAAAAGGAAGGCTACGGACAACCTCCATTCCTTATTGGGGTGGATGTGGTTAACAAAGATGAGGAAAAGGCTGAGGTACTCAACACCTTCTTTGCCTCAGTTTTCAACATCAAGACAGGTTTTCCTCAGGACAAGTGTTCTCCTGAGCTGGTAGATGAGGACAGGGAGCACAACAGCCCCCTGTAATCCCGGAGGAAGCAGTCAGAGACCTACTGAGCCACTCAGATGCTCACAGGTGGATGGGATCGGATGGGATCCATGCTAGGGGGATGAGGGAGCTGGTGGATGAGCTCCCCATGCTGCTCTCCATCATTTCTCCCCGTCAGTCCTGCCTCACTGGGGAGGTCCCAGAGGACTGGAGGGGCCAGTGTGAGCCCATCCCCAAGAAGGGCTGGCAGGAGGCTCTGGGGAACTCCAGGCCTGTCAGCCTGAGCTCAGTGCCTGGTGAGGTTTTGGAACAGATCCCCTTGAGTGCCATCACACGGCACCTCCAGGATGGCCCAGGGGTCAGACCCAGCCAGCGTGGCTTTAGGAGGGGCAGATCCTGCCTGACCAACCTGATCTCCTTTTACAACCAGCTGACCCACCTGGTGGGTGCAGGAAAGGCTCTGGATGTGTCTAGTTGGACTTCAGCAAGGCCTTGGACACGGAGAGCCACAGCATTCCCTGGAAAAGCTGCAGCCCACGGCTTGGACAGGAGCACTCTTTGCTGGCTTCAGAACTGGCTGGAGGCCAGGCCCAGAGAGTGGTGGGGATGGTGCTGCATCCAGCTGGTGTCCAGTCCCTGGTGGTGTCCCCAGGGATCTGTGCTGGGCCCAGTCCTGTTTAATATCTTCACTGAGGGTCTGGCTGAGGGGGTCGAGTCCAGCACTCACAAACTGCAGATGACACCAAGCTGGCTGCGAGTGGGGATCTGCTGGAGGGCAGGACAAGGAGACACAGCCTTGAGCTGCACCAGAGCAGGTTTAGGCTGGACAATAGGAAGGAGTTCTTCCCAGAAAGGTTGATTGGGAATTGGAATGGGCTGGCCAGAGGGGAGGTGGTGGAGTCACTGTGCCTCTCCAGTGGTCTGTGGGAGTGACATCAATCTGTGCTTAATAACTGATTTTGCTTTAATACAGTTGCTTCAAAATTGCTTCCTATTCCACCCTGAATGTCTGTGGTGGTTTTATATTAGTTGGTATTTGTTGAGGAGGGAAGAAGCCACCCATGCAAATGATTTTTCTAGGAGGGGGCTGCTAAGAACATCCTCTGTGCTTAGCAAAACCAATAGCTGGCTGGCTCTGAGAATTGACACCTTATTAAACCAATTGGAAGCTGGGTCTGCCTCTGTGAAATCCACATTTGAAAGACAGTTAAGCCGAGGAAAGCTCTCTGTTGTTTCCAGCTGTGAAGAGTTAACTGGGTGCTGGTCAGGCCGGCCCTGCTCCACCCTGGCCTGCACCGAGCCGGGCTCCGCCAGGCCCCCTTCACCACGGCCCGCACGGCCCCAGCGGCTGCCGGGCACAGGGAGGGGAAGCCATGGGCCCGCAGCTGAAATTGAAGGGAGCAGGGGCCTGGGACCAGCCATGTGGGCAGAACAGCCACGACTGTTCTGGCCGGGCCCCCTGAGATCTTGGCACAGCCCCAGCGCTGCCTGAAATCCATCACCATGACTGCTTTGGCCACTGCCCGGCAGAAACCATCATGACCATCTGCAGGTCTGGGTGAGATATTAACTCTTTCAGTGCACAGATGAGACCTGCAGACCTCGATCCTCCCCTTGGGTGAGAGGAAAGGACAGAGTGGGAGACTAATGCCACAAGTATGGTAGGCTACACCTGTCTTCATATGTCATTGAATTAGAGAAAAACTCTCTCCAGGGAAAATTATGCAACACTTTGCCTCACAATCCATCAGTCTTAATTACAATGAGTGGTAGATCTTAATTACAATCCGATTAGAGCAAATCAACATTGTGTGAATGGCAAGAAGAATTTGCTTGTCAACAGATGAATATGTTCCACTCAAGAATGAACAAAATCTGCCTTTACTTGGAAGAAAGTAGACATGGAGCAATGCAGTATTTGGATTTCATCCAGTGATAAATGGGGCAAAAAGCTGTAACAACTTAGCTGTTTTACAGAACACAAGTACTGATACAGCCAATGGTGCACCCATATTGAAGGGATCTTCAGAACATTCCTTTATTTCTTAAAAAGGAATGGGCAGCAAAATGCTGGCATTTATCTGAAGTGGAAGCCATGTTCCTCTCCTGTTTCTCCTTGAGCACACTGTTCTTTGCAGACTTCACTGTGCAGCCCATCAATCCTCTCTTGGCCAACAGCTAAATGGCACAACTACCAAAACACAGGTGCCAGCATCATCACCCCAGCATTATTCCAGCACTGCTTTGATGGTGCACAGGAGCACAGAATGGCTTGGTTTGGAGGTGACATTTAAAGGCCATCTAGTGCAATGCCCTGCAGTGAGCAGGGACACCTTTAGGTCAGGTTGCTCAGAGCAGGAGCTTGAATGTCAGCAGGGATGAATGCCCACCTCTCTGGGCAACCTGTGCCAGGGTTTCAAAACCAGGTTTCAGTGTAAAAAACGTCTTTCTTATGTCTAGTCTGAATCTCCCATCTTTTAGATTGATAACATTCCCCCTCAGTCTTGTCACAACAGGCCCTACTAAAAATTTGGTCCCATCTTTTTTACAAGCCCCCTTAAAGTACTGAAATAGAGCAATCAGGTCTCCGTGGAGCCTTCTCTCTTCCAGGCTGAACACCCCCAGCTATCCCAGCCTGTCTCCAAAGCAGAGGAGCTCCAGCCCTCAGAGCATTTTATCCCTCCTCTGGACCAACTCCAACAGGACCATGTCCTTCCTGTGTTGGACACCCAGAGGTGGATGCAGTGCTCCAGGTGGGCTTACACCAGAGCAGAGGGGTGGTGGAATCACCTCCTTCAAGCTGCTGGGCACCCTCCTTTGGAGGCACATGGCTGGCTTGTGTCCAGCCTCTCTCCTTGCAGCAGCCACAAGTCCTTCTCAGCAGGGCTGCTCTCCATCCCTTCATTCCCCAGACTCTGAAATCAGCTGGGCTGGGACGGTGTCATAGCCCTTGGACAGAGCTGCTGGGCAGGATGAGCTCCCTAGTGAAGGAGGCAGATCCCACTCCCCACACAATTCCACCCTGGCCATGAGGTCACAGCAGTCTCTGGGGTGACAGCAGGCTGAGGTCACAGCAGGCTCTGAGGTCACAGAGGTCCCAGAGCCCCGTGGTTGCACAGCACCACAAGGACCGAGCAGTCAGTCCTTGACCACGACTGTTGCGGCAGCAGCGGCGGCGGCAGCAGCGGTGCTGACATTGGGACAGCAGTGTCAGGACAGTGGTGGCAGCAAGAGCTGCAGGACTGGCAGTGGGCAAGGCACCATGGCCATTGCTCTGCGCCTCTTCCTCCTGCTCCTCCTGGCAGTGGCCCTGCCTGACAGGGCTGCCCAGGCTGCTCCGTGGCGAGCACGGCGAGCAGGTGAGCCCATGGCCTGGCTTCCCTTTCCTGGGACAGCACTTCCTTCTCCCTGGGAAGCATTGGGGATGGTTTTCCCCAGGACTTTACGGAGGGTTTCCTCTGTGGGAGAGAGAGAGTGCCCAGGGGCCCTGGGCTGGTCCTGCTGCCTCACCAGGGATGTTGCACAGGGCCTGCAAAGAGGGTGGAGAGTGACCAGAGTGAGCCCAGAGCTCCCCAGGCCCCTCTGCAGCTCTGGCAATGTCCATTGACATCTGGCTCCCACGGCCTTCCCCAACCCCCTTGCAGTGCCCAGTTCCCTAAGGCAGAAGGGGATCCTACCACACTATGGAATGGTTATGATCTGTGCTCCCTTCTAGATTGGGATGGTGACATGGAGAATCTGAAAGCCCTGGGACATGACGGTTTGAGACCCATGGAGAATGCTGGAGGCAAGTTCTCAATGTACATTTCCGCACAGAATAATCAGTGTCAATGTGGCAAGGACTTACTCACGTGCCACTTCACTTAAGAGTCTGAAGGTTGATGGATTCTGGAAACCTTGCTCTGCTCCCTTCTGGAGCCCTGAGTGATCCCACAGCATTGCTGTCAGTGGGAGGAAGGAGCATTTAGCTGTCAATCTCTTGCCATGTGCAATGCCAGTGTCTCCTTCCTTGTGCTCTGTGCAGCCACGGAGAAGAGCAGAGAGGGAAGGGGCCGGGCCCAGGGCTGTGTCCCGGGGCTGTGCCTCGTGTGGTTCCTTTGCCAGCCCCAGGGAGCCTGAGGATCTCCTACAGAGCCATGGGAGCTCTTCTGTCCTGCCTTTCTTTGCAGCCAAGCCTCTTGGTGAAGGTGATCTGGCTTCTCAACCCACACCCAGGACTGAGGCTCTGGGAGATGGCGAGGGTAGGTCATGGCCTTTCTCCCTGGGAGAGCTGCCAGCTCAGAGCCCAAGGCTCGGCCAGGACGGCATTGCTGCAGGTGCCAGGACAGAGCTGTGCACGTGTGTGCCCTCGCCCTGAGTGATCCCCTCACCGCTCCTGTGGTTCAGTGCTACCTGTGCAGATCAGCAGAGATGACTGAAGCTTCTGTGGCTGTTGAGTTACAGGTGTGTCTGCAGGGAGGACTTTCCAGGCTCCTGGGCTGGATGCTGCACGCAAGCCCAGCTCCCGTCGCAGGGGTGAGTATTGTGTCCTTGCTGATCCCACAAGCTGAACCCTGATTTTGTAGGATCCATTCCTGGGAAAGGGATATATATTTTTTTATAAGGTCCTCCAAGAGGAAAGAACAAAGCTACAGGACACCAGAAACCCCATGAGCCATCCAATACCATGCAGCAAATGCTGAAGGAAATGCTGCAGGGAGGACAAGGTGGGTCCATGTCCCTCAGCCTTCTCCTGACACTCGGCAGCCGAGGGCTTTCTCTGCACATCTGGACACGCCATGCCGGGCACAGCAGGAACCAGATCCATGGCAGCCTTGCTGCCCCAGTGCTGCTTTCATGGCCTACAGGGCTGTTTCCCAGCCTGGCCTGGCTGCAGCTTCTCCCCAGCCTCTGCAGGAAGGCATTTGGCATCAGCAGGCAGGGAGCCCAAACTGCAGCATGGGCCATGCACACCCTGAGATCCCCTGAAATTTCCTGGTCTTGGGGTAGATCAGGTGTAGGGGCTGTGTGAAGGAGGGAGGGCTCTGGCCAATGCCGTAAGTTTATATAATTTCCTAATCCTGATCCATGACCTGGACTAGTATCGCATCATGATGATACCACTTCCCTGAAAAGGGAATGGTTCCACCTGATCCAGCTGTGGCTTTTCCTTCCTCCAGAAGTGAACCAAAAGGCTGTGCTGAAGGTGCCATTTCCTGGAGGAAGCAGTGGCTCATGGGCAGCCTCTGCTGCAGGAAGGGAGGCCGTGCCAGGCACAGTCCCAGGAGGTAATTGCTGTGCCTCTGGGCCTGAACCCTGCTGAGGATTGAGCTGTAAATCTCTGCTGCCTGGCATTGCCTGCCTTTCAGGGATTTTTCACAGAGCATTGAAAAGCTGTTGAGAGCGTCCAAGGCCAGTCTAGAGCTCCCCAGGCCCCTCTGCCGCGTTGGCCATGTCCATTGACATCTGGCTCCCACAGCCTTACCCAACCCCCTTGCAGTGCCCAGTTCCCTATGGCAGAAGGGGATCCCAGCACACCATGGAATGGTTCTGATCTGTGCTCCCTTCTAGATTGGGATGGTGATATGGAGCATCTGAAAGCCCTGGGACATGATGGTTTGAGACCCATGGAGAATGCTGGAGGCAAGTTCTCAATGTCCCTTTCTGCACAGAATAATCAGTGTCAATGTGGCAAGAGCTCACTCACGTGCCACTTCACTTAAGTGTCTGAAGGTTGATGGATTCTGGAAACCTCGCTCTGCTCCCTTCTGGAGCCTTGAGTGATCCCACAGCATTGCTGTCAGTGGGAGGAAGGAGCATTTAGCTGTCAATCTCTTGCCATGTGCAATGCCAGTGTCTCCTTCCTTGTGCTCTGTGCAGCCACCAAGAAGAGCAGAGAGGGAAGGGGCCAGGCCCAGGGCTGTGTCCCAGGGCTGTGCCTTGCATGGTTCCTTTGCCAGCCCCAGGTAGCCTGAGGATCTCCTTCAGAGCCATGGGAGCTTTTCTGTTCTACCTTTCTTTGCAGCCAAGCCTCTTGGTGAAGGTGATCTGGCTTCCCAACCCACACCCAGGACTGAGGCTCTGGGAGATGGCGAGGGTAGGTCATGGCCTTTCCCCCCGGGAGAGCTGCCAGCTCAGAGCCCAAGGCTCGGCCAGGACGGCATCGCTGCAGGTGCCAGGACAGAGCTGTGCACGTGTGTGCCCTCGTCCTGCGTGATCCCCTCACCACTCCTGTGGCTCAGTTCTGCCTGTGCAGATCAGCAGAGATGACAGAAGCTTCTGTGGCTGTTGAGTTACAGGTGTGTCTGCAGGGAGGACTTTCCAGGCTCCTGGGCTGGATGCTGAACACAAGCCCAGCTCCCGTCGCAGGGGTGAGTATTGTGTCCTTGCTGATCCCACAAGCTGAACCCTGATTTTGTAGGATCCATTCCTGGGAAAGGGATATATATTTTTTTATAAGGTCCTCCAAGAGGAAAGAACAAAGCTACAGGACACCAGAAACCCCATGAGCCATCCAATACCATGCAGCAAATGCTGAAGGAAATGCTGCAGGGAGGACAAGGTGGGTCCATGTCCCTCAGCCTTCTCCTGACACTCAGCAGCCGGGGGCTTTCTCTGCACATCTGGACACGCTGTGCCCGGCACAGCAGAAAGGGATCCATGGCAGCCTTGCTGCCCCAGTGCTGCTTTCATGGCCTACAGGGCTGTTTCCCAGCCTGGCCTGGCTGCAGCTTCTCCCCAGCCTCTGCAGGAAGGCATTTGGCATCAGCTGACAGGGAGCCCAAACTGCAGCATGGGCCATGCACACCCTGAGATCTCCTGAAATTTCCTGGTCTTGGGGTTGATCAGGTGTAGGGGCTGTTTGGAGGAGGCAGGGCTCTGGCCAATGCCATAAGTTTATATCATTTCCTAATCCTGATCCATGACCTCGACTAGTATCGCATCATGATGATACCACTTCCCTGAAAGGGGAATGGTTCCACCTGATCCAGCTTTGGCTTTTCCTTTCTCCAGAGAAGGATCAAAAGGCTGTGCTGAAGGTGCCATTTCCTGGAGGAAGCAGTGGCTCATGGGCAGCCTCTGCTGCAGGAAGGGAGGCCGTGCCAGGCACAGTCCCAGGAGGTAATTGCTGTGTCTCTGGGCCTGAACCCTGCTGAGGCTTGAACTGCCATCTCTGCTGCTTGGCAGTGCCTGCCTTTCAGGGATTTTGCACAGAGCATGGAAAAGGTGTTGAGAGTGTCCAGGGCCAGCCCAGAGCTCCCCAGGCCCCTCTGCAGCTTTGGCCATGTCCATTGACATCTGGCTCCCACAGCCTTACCCAACCCCCTTGCAGTGCCCAGTTCCCTAAGGCAGAAGAAGATCTCAGAAAACCATGTGAACCATGGAATGGTTCTGATCTGTGCTCCCTTCTAGATTGGGATTGTGACATGGAGAATCTGAATGCCCTGGGACATGACGGTTTGAGACCCATGGAGAATGCTGGAGGCAAGTTCTCAATGTCCCTTTCTGCACAGAATAATCAGTGTCAATGTGGCAAGAGCTCACTCACGTGCCACTTCACTTAAGAGTCTGAAGGTTGATTTATTCTGGAAACCTCGCTCTGCTCCCTTCTGGAGCCCTGAGTAATCCCTCAGCATTGCTGTCAGTGGGAGGAAGGAGCATTTAGCTGTCAATCTCTTGCCATGTGCAATGCCAGTGTCTCCTTCCGTGTGCTCTGTGCAGCCACCGAGAAGAGAAGAGAGGAAGGGGCTGGGCCCAGGGCTGTGTCCCAGGGCTGTGCCTCGTGTGGTTCCTTTGCCAGCCCCAGGGAGCCTGAGGGTCTCCTAAAGAGCCATGGGAGCTTTTCTGTTCTACCTTTCTTTGCAGCCAAGCCTCTTGGTGAAGGTGATCTGGCTTCCCAACCCACACCCAGGACTGAGGCTCTGGGAGATGGCGAGGGTAGGTCATGGCCTCGCCCCCTGGGAGAGCTGCCAGCTCAGAGCCCAAAGCTCAGCCAGGGCAGCATCGCTGCAGGTGCCAGGACAGAGCTGTGCACGTGTGTGCCCTCGTCCTGCGTGATCCCCTCACCACTCCTGCGGCTCAGTGCTGCCTGTGCAGATCAGCAGAGATGACTGAAGCTTCTGTGGCTGTTGAGTTACAGGTGTGTCTGCAGGGAGGACTTTCCAGGCTCCTGGGCTGGATGCTGAACACAAGCCCAGCTCCCGTCGCAGGGGTGAGTATTGTGTCCTTGCTGATCCCACAAGCTGAACCCTGATTTTGTAGGATCCATTCCTGGGAAAGGGATATATATTTTTTTATAAGGTCCTCCAAGAGGAAAGAACAAAGCTACAGGACACCAGAAACCCCATGAGCCATCCAATACCATGCAGCAAATGCTGAAGGAAATGCTGCAGGGAGGACAAGGTGGGTCCATGTCCCTCAGCCTTCTCCTGACACTCAGCAGCCGGGGGCTTTCTCTGCACATCTGGACACGCCATGCCGGGCACAGCAGAAAGGGATCCATGGCAGCCTTGCTGCCCCAGTGCTGCTTTCATGGCCTACAGGGCTGTTTCCCAGCCTGGCCTGGCTGCAGCTTCTCCCCAGCCTCTGCAGGAAGGCATTTGGCATCAGCTGACAGGGAGCCCAAACTGCAGCATGGGCCATGCACACCCTGAGATCCCCTGAAATTTCCTGGTCTTGGGGTAGATCAGGTTCAGGGGCTGTTTGGAGGAGGGAGGGCTCTGGCTGATCCCATAAATTTATATGATTTCTTAATCCTTATCCATGACCTGGACAAGTATCGCATCATGATGATACCACTTCCCTGAAAGGGGAATGGTTCCATCCGATCCAGCTGTGGCTTTTCCTTTCTCCAGAGGTGAACCAAAAGGCTGTGCTGAAGGTGCCATTTCCTGGAGGAAGCAGTGGCTCATGGGCAGCCTCTGCTGCAGGAAGGGAGGCCGTGCCAGGCGCAGTCCCAGGAGGTAATTGCTGTGCCTCTGGGCCTGAACCCTGCTGAGGCTTGAGCTGTAAATCTTTGCTGCTTGGCAGTGCCTGCCTTTCAGGGATTTTGCACAGAGCATGGAAAAGCTGTTGAGAGTGTCCAGGGCCAGCCCAGAGCTCCCCAGGCCCCTCTGCAGCTTTGGCCATGTCCATTGACATCTGGCACCCATGGCCTTCCCCAACCCCCTTGCAGTGCCCAGTTCCCTAAGGCAGAAGGGGATCCCAGTGCAACATGGAATGGTTCTGATCTGTGCTCCCTTCCAGATTGGGATCGTGACATGGAAAATCTGAAAGCCCTGGCACATAATGTTTTGAGACCCATGGAGATTGCTGGAGGCAAGTTCTCTATGTCCCTTTCTCCATAGAATTATCAGTGTGAGTGTGGGAAGAGCTCACTCTCATGCCATTTCCCTTAAGAGTCTGAAGGTTGATGGATTCTGGAAACATCGCCCCGCTCCCTTCTGGAGCCCTGTGTGGTCCTACAGCATTGCTGTCAATGGGAGGAAGGAGCATTTAGCTGTCAATCTCTTGCCATGTGCAATGCCAGTGTCTCCTTTCATGTGCTCTGTGCAGCCACGGAGAAGAGCAGAGAGGAAGGGGCTGGGCCCAGGGCTGAGTCCCAGGGCTGTGCCTTGCATGGTTCCTTTGCCAGCCCCAGGAGACCGAGCTGCTCTCATTGCTGCTGCCAAGCCCTGGCCCTGCCTGGGGCTCAGTTCAGAGCTGCTGGCAGCTCCAGGGAGTCTTTTCTCCCCTGACTGCCATGTAAGGGGCTCCTTCCATCCCAGTGTGGGGACACTGCAGGCTCATGGTTCCCCTGCCCATGCTCCTGAATGGAAGGCAGAGAGGAGGGAGTGCCTTGGAGGGCACCAGGAACCCAGGTGCACTCACTGCCACTCTGGACTGAAGGAGAAATGGAACTACTTTCCATTAAGGTCCTCCTAGATGGAAGAGCCAAGACATAGAAGACAAGAAATCCCTGGAGGCATCCCAACTTCTGGACAAGATGCTGAGTGATCTGGAGAGACGCCGTGGTGGGTCCATGTCCCTCAGCCTTCTCCTGACACTCAGCAGCCGGGAGCTTTCTCTGCACATCTGGACACGCTGTGCCCGGCACAGCAGGAAGGGATCCATGGCAGCCTTGCTGCCCTGCTGCTGCTTTCATGCCCTGCTGGGCTGTTTCCCAACCTGGCCTGGCTGCAGCTTCTCCCCAGCCTCTGCAGGAAGGCATTTGGCATCAGCAGGCAGGGAGCCCAAACTGCAGCATGGGCCATGCACACCCTGAGATCCCCTGAAATTTCTTGATCTTGGGGTAGATCAGGTGTGGGGGCTGTTTGGAGGAGGGAGAGCCCTGGCCCAGCCCCAATAACCTGGGTATTTTCCTGACCCTTATCCATGACTTTGACAAGTATTGCCTCCTAAAGATACCACCTCCCCTAATGGCGAACAGTTCTATCTTATCCAGCTCTCCCTTTTCCTTTCTCAAGTGCTGGAGCAGATGCTTGTGCAGATGATGGCATATGCTAGAGGAAGGAAGGGCCCTGTGCCAGCTCCTGATGCAGGAAAGGAGGAGATGCCAGGCCCAGGCACAGGAGGTAATTGCTGTGCTGGGCTCTCCCTCGACAGGGTTGTGTGGCAGCCGCTCTTCCCTCAGGGCCTGCATGGCCCAGCAGCAGCCAAAGCTGGAGGTGCCGCGGCTTCCAGGCCTCTGGAGCTCATTCCCAGCCCCTGGGAATCTAGACTTGTGCACCAACATCTCTCCCCCAGCAGCTGCTCCTGGAGCTGGCCCTAAGCATCCAGAGGCCCAAGACACAGGAGCAGCCCCGAGTGGGAACCCTGCCGTGAGCCCAGGGCCACAGCCAGCCCTGGCTCCCAACTGGGCAGGGGCTGCACTGGCTCCTGACAGGGCCTGGCTCTGTCCCCTTGGGCTGGGGGAGCTGTCACAGAGCAGGGAGGGTCAGGGGTGGCAGTGGCTGCTCAGGGATGGGTTTGGCCCATGTCCCTGGAAGGAGCCACTGCCCAAGCAGCTGTGCTGTCCAGGGCTCTGCTCTCGGCCTTCTGGGCTTTGTTGGGTGGCACAGTCTGTGCCAAGGGCTGGCAAGGTGCCTGCAGGCCCCAGCTCTGGGGGAAACAGAGAATGTCCTGGCCATATCCAGTGTGCTGCCAGCTCAGGAGTGCAGCACGGCACAGGCTCACACTGCCCATTGCTCCCACAGATGCGCTTGGCAGATCCAATATAAATGCTGAGAATCCACCGAGCGCCCCAAGAGTGTTCTGCCCGCAGGATGTGCGCAAGTCCTGCATGATAGGCACAGTCGTGACACTGTTCACAGTGCCACTCTCCATGGTCCTGTGCTATGTTGGATTCTGGTGGTGGAAGAACAAGAAACGGTAAGCTGTTGTTCATCCCCACCCTCCAGATTCTTGAAAGGCTGCTCATAGTCAGGAAACATTCCCAGTGAGGCCGCTGTGCACTTGTGGGTAGTCAGTGGTTGCCCAAATAACTCTGCTGAGAGTTCTGCTGCTGCCCAGGCCTTTCATTGGCCTCTTAATTGCTGTTCCTTGTCCCGGGATGCCCACTTGGGCTGCAGCCAGTGCTGGCTCCACTGAGGCTGCCTGGCCAAGAGCAGCCCCAGGAGCAGCAGGCAGAGGCAAAGCAAGGTGGGCAGGAGAAAGAGCGGGGACGAGATTGCCCTTGAAAGGCAGAGGTGCTCTGTTTGCTCCTGCTCAGGGACCCTGCCCAGAGCCATCCCCTGCTCGCTGGGGCCTTGAGGGGCAGCTGTCCAGCTGGGCCAAGGTGTGCCAGCAGCTCCAGCCGTGCTGGGGAGCCTTGGCCGCTCTGAGCCCTGCTGTGCAGGAGGGTCCCTGTGTGCCAGTGGCATCTGGGGGCCTCAGCCACCTCCTCTCTCCACAGTCACCCTGCTGCAGCTCCAGCATACCAGCCAAGAAGGCGTGACTCTTCCTCGCCCCCAGGGAGCCCAGAGACTGCCTCCTTTGACAGCTCTCAGACATGGCCTCAGAAGCAGGTGTCGACCTGGAAAGCAGAGCACCAGCACTCTGTGCCTCCCCCACGGCCCCCCAGCCCAGCTGTGAAGAGGAAGCCACCTGAGATCCCCCCACCTCCTCCCCTCCCAAGCCGGCCACCCTGGTCCAGTTAGGACTGAAAGTGGGCCAGCCATGGCAGGGCTTGGGCCACCAACAGCTTGGGGCACCTGCTCTTGGCTACCAATAACACGTTACCTGTGGGTAACAGCCAGAGGCACTTTTCCTACTCTTTTACCTTCAACAGGAAGGGCTGAAGATTCTTCCCATGCCCTGTCTTATCCCTTGCTCTTTTGATTTTCATACAGCTGGGTGCTGGCTGAACCTTTTCAAAGAACTTTATTTACACTTCATGTTTTACTCCACCTACCAAGGAAAAAAAAAAATAAAAGTTTTTTTCAGTTTAGACTTCATTTTTAGTGTGGTTGGGCCACTCAAATTTTGAGCAATTAATTTTCCATGGTACCTCTTCCCTTTTCCTTCCCATTTACAAGAAGTTCATCTGGACATGAAAATCAACAGAATTACTGAGATTCACCTCAAAGCCCAGAGGAGAATCTAGCATGAAATATTCTCCCTGTGTACTGCACAACAAGAAATATTCAGAGGAAAATACCGTGTGAACTGAGGCTTCTGGAACTCCCAGAATCCTGAGTCTGCAGAGGAGGAAAACAGCCCTGGCAGTGGCTGAGGGGAATTCTCCTGACAGACTCCTCGGAAAGTGCGTCACTTCAGGAGGGGAAAGCTTTTAAACCTTTGCCTTACCTTCCTCCTGTGCTAAATGTAAGGCTCCTCCTGAGAAAACACTGAGCTACAAACTATTCTCCACTCCTCAACAAAGCTACTCAGGTGCTCAACTTAAAGAGCAAAACTAAATGTGGTCAGAAATTGCCCATCAAAGCCCATTTGCAGAGAAACCCCACCATATGTGAGCAAATATTTATTAGCACCAGTTCACTCTAAAGATTGCTCCTTTTTTTTTCCCAGAGAGAATATTAGAACCATTTGCTCTTGGCAGGACTCTTTGGATGGCCCCCAGACCTGGCTCCTCACCACGCCCTGCCTGAGCTGTTCATGCAGGCAGGCAGCACCACCTGACTTTGCCACCCTTTTCAGGCCTTGGGCACAGCTGGTGCCATGGTCCCCTCTGGTGCCACAGTCCCCTCTGGTGCCACAGCCCCCACTGGTCCCATGTTCCCCTCTGGTGCCACGGTCCCCACTGGTCCCACGGTCCCCTCTGGTGCCACAGTCCCCTCTGGTGCCACAGTCCCCTCTGGTGCCACGGTCCCCTCTGGTGCCATGGTCCCCTCCTGGCTTGTGGCGTGTCCCTGCTGCTGGAGGAGCCCTGCTCATGCTGCTGCCTGCATTCAACAAGGCTGGTGCTACTTCCCAGCCAAAGAGACACTAAAGTCACTGCTTTGGCCAGCTCATTGGAATGAGTTCAACACTTCCTCACCTCTATCACAGATAAAAACCCACATACTCCTAAAACCCACATACCAGCAGCATAAAGTCACCTCACCTACAGAGGTGAGGAGGCCTGAGCAAACAGAAGGTCGGCTTTCAAGCACATTGGTTTTTTAATTTAGTGGAAGCATTCAGTCGTGCACAAGCCTTATTTGTCAAACTGGTCTGTGCAATGCTATTCTCTTGCTCGTGTTAAAGAGGAGCCAGGGAGAAATTAGCTAAGAAACAAGAAACACTTGAGGCTCATGCCTGGCACACAAATAGAGCAGGGTGGCACCTGCCCGCTTTTTCCACATCCCGTTTCCTGATAGACAAAGGCGGACGTGGCTCCACTGGGGGCACCATGGAAAGGGTTCTGATCTGTGCTCCCATCTAGATTGATATCAGAACATGGATTATCTGGATCCCCTGGCACATGACAGTTTGAGATCCATGGAGAATGCTGGAGGCAAGTTCTCAATGTCCCTTTCCACGCAGAACAATGAGTGTCAGTGTGGCAAGAGCTCACTCACATGCCATAGCCTCTTGAAGATGCCACCTCCTGTAATGGTTAACAGTTCTATTGTTGTGATGTCTGCTTTGTTTGAATGGTTTCTCCAATTATTCCCCTAAGTCATTGGTTTGCTCCTGGTTTGTATCCTCCTACCCACCTGTCAATCCTGCCTCAAGCCTAGCCCTTATTTTCTCATGTTCCCCATCCGTCATTACACCCATTTGTCAGTTTTCCCTTAGGCCAGCCTCCTACCTGAACCGCCCCTGTGGAAATCCCCTAATCTCCAATGTCCCATTGGCCCATGTGACGCACTCTGCTCCCCTTGTTTCCCCTATTGTATTGTTGAATGGAACTTTCCACTCCTCCCATAGTTTCTTCCTGTTGGTTAAAATTTTGTACCCGCCCTCTGGCCTCCCCCAGATAAAAACCCACACAGTTGTGTTCTTGGTCTTCAGTCCCTGGATGCTCCAGTGGAGTAAAAGCCTTTGGAACCCACACTGGAGATCTCCTCCTCATCCTTGTCTCCACCGTGAGCCTACCAATATCCTTGTGCCGTGGAGCATTTGCTCTAAGCTGCACCTTGGGTCACCCTGCTCCCGAGTGTCACGATCTGCTAACACAAGTGGGAGTCGTGAGAGGTTTGTTTGATCTCAGATTGCAAAACGGACACCAAGGGATTTCAGTTTAAATCACAACAGCAGTTATGCATCTTTATTTTAGTGCAAACAACATGGGTTATGCGATAGAGGATAGGGAGAGAGAGAGAGGGAGAGAGGGGTAAAGAGGCAAAATGCCAAGAGAAAAAAGGGGGGGGGTTATAGCTACCAACGGACGAGACAGGGTCGCCGGTGTCTTCTTCCATGGGGAGATCTCTCTCAAAGAAAGTAACTTGGAAAAGTCATTTTTACAGTCTGTTTCAAAGCAAGGGGCAGCTGGCCAAGAGGTGCGGAAATTCCTCGGCTATTTTGATGAGACCCCTTGCTCTGGGAAGCAGGTGTAAGGTACAGAACAGGCCGCTCCTTACAAGTCCCTGCTCAGCAGCAGGAATGAAGGCAGTGTACCTTGACAGCACAACAAGCACACCTGCAAACCATCACCTGGCAAGCTTCCACCTCAACCAGGCCAGAACCCCTGCACAAAGTTCCTTGGGGTCTTCAGGGTCTTGGTCTCTGTTCTTGCAATGCTTATGAGGCAGATGAGGGAAACTTCAGACCGTCTCTTACAGGCCTCTGCCCATGTTTAGAGTTTGAACACTCCATCTCTCCATATTTTCTCATGAATTAAGGGATATTTTAGTGTATCACAGTCCATGTCCATGGCCTTACCAAAAGAACTTTCAGCCCCAATACTAAGGCATCTCCTCATTCTCCTTTCATCTGAGACTTGACTCCTTCTTTACTGACTTCATGTTGTCTTCTACATGTCCTCACTCTGTCCTTTTCTCTCACCCAAGGGGAGGATCGAGGTCTGCAGGTCTCATCTGTGCACTGAAATAGTTAATATCTCACCCAGACCTGCAGATGATCATGATGGTTTTTGCCTGGTCCAAAAGCAGCCATGGTGATGAATTTCAGGCTGCCCTGGAGCTGTGCCAAGATCTCAGGGGGCCCGGCCAGAACAGTCGTGGCTGTTCTGCCTACATGGCTGGTCCCAGGCCCCTGCTTCCTTCAATTTCAGCTGCAGGCCCATGGCTTCCCCTCCCTGTGCTTGGCAGCCGCTGGGGCCGTGCGGGCCGTGGTGAAGGGGGCCTGGTGGAGCTTGGCTCGGTGCAGGCCAGGGTGGAGCAGGGCCAGCCTGACCAGCACCCAGTTAACTCTTCACAGCTGGAAACAACAGAGACCTTTCCTTGGCTTGACTGTCTTTCAAATGTGGATTTCACAGAGGAGAATCCAGCTTCTAAATGGTTTCATAGGTTGTCAGTTCTCAGAGCCAGCCAGCTATTGGTTTTGCTAAGCACAGAGGAAGTTCTTAGCAGCCCCCTCCTAGAAAAATCATTTGCATGGGTGGCTTCTTCCCTCCTCACCAAGTATCAACTAATACAAACCAGCACAGACACTCATGGTGTAACAGGAAGCAATTTTGAAGCAATTGTTTTAAAGCAAAATCAGTTATTGCACAGAGATTGATGTCACTCCCCCACACCACTGGAGAGAGACAGTGACTCCACCACCTCCCCTCTGGCCAGCTCATTCCAATTCCCCATCAGCCTTTCTGTGAAGAACTCCTTCCTATTGTGAAAAATGAGGTTCACTCACTTAATAAATTATAAAAGGTTTAATATAAACAAAAAGACAATTGGGAGACAAAGATAATAAAGCAAAGGGTTAAAACAGCCAGGGTATCCTGGCGCATTGCCAGGAACACACCTGGTATCTTTGGAACACTCCTTTTATCCCATTCTGCTGTGGGGTTTTAATGCATACTCATATTTTTCCAAAAAGTATTTTGCATGTCTACGCCCTGTATCCGCCTTTTTAGAGCATGTGGCTTAAAGATTTTATTTCCCTTTATCACATTTTTATTTGGGCTGGGCTTCCTTCTTCTGCAGGCGGTCAGTGTTGATAGCAGCCTGGGCCCCTTCATTTGTTTCCTGGAGGTTATCTTGCTTTGCACAGACAGGACATTGCCCTAATGTCCAAAATTCTTCTTCACCTATGCCTAAAACTTAAAGCAGGAGAAAAAGACATTGCAAAAGTATATAACATACAGCATTCATCTTAATACTTGCAAAAGCCAGTATCACAATATGGATTTATAACAAGGTACCTTTTATTGTCCTGTATTTTTGATCTAGTAGTGGCTCTTTTTGTTTTGTCCTATGTACTAAGTGGTCTATCTAAAGTCTGATGTCTGTTAATCCTTTGTCAATTCAATAAAGAATTAATTTTATAATAAACCTAATCAGCCATTCTTAAGAACTTGTGAATGAGAGACATTTGGGGTGCAGGCTGCCTCAAAATGAGCTGCTGCCACAAAGCTGAGACAAAGGCAGAACTTGTCTAAACTTGTCTCCGTTTGTAACAGCAGGGCCCAAACAGAGGCGGAGGAAGAAGGAGCAGGAGCTGTTTTGCGGCCATGCCCAAGAGAGACTGGAAGGATGCCCTCCCTCTGGTCTCACTTGCTTGGCTTTCTGACAGGCTCTGAGGCAGGGGCTGCAGTTCCTCAGTTGTGGGGCCCAGAACCAAACCCGGGATCCCGGCACTGCCTGACAGCGCTCCGGACGCCAGCAGGGTTGTGCGTCCGAGTCTCGGCCACTGTGCTGCTGCTTCATTTGCTCTTAGACACACCCACAGCTCCCTGTTAAGCCCAGATGCTCTCTGGTTCTGCCCTCTTCCTGATCCTGAGCAGGGATGGAGCATTACTGTGCTTTCAGGAAGCTATTCTTGAAAGCCTCAGGCATTCTAAGCTCCTTTGCCATCTGTGGATGCTTGACACAGAACCCCTCACAGCGGGGTTCAGGGCATACTCAGCTTGGCTCTTCCAAAATCCAAGGCTCAGGGTACTCAGCAAGACCTTTAACTCCACAATGTTGTGGAACTGGACCTTCAGCACAGGGACCTATCCAGCCTGATCTGCGCTCGTTCCTCTGCGTCTCTGAACAAAACACAGTGCAGAAGAGAACAGCAGGAGGGGCCTGCGTGTCTCAGGGCTCAGGATTTGTGTCACAGAACTCCAGAATTGTGACCCTTCAGCTCCACACAGATGCAGGTTAAGTGAAAAAGCCAAACTGTTTATTGCTGGAAGACAAAGCAAAGGGATGAGTTGAGAGGCAAAAAAGGGGGTGGCACAGTCTGAGGGCTGGGGGGATGGAGCTGTCAAAAAGGAGGGAGAGTG
This sequence comes from Poecile atricapillus, assembly GCF_030490865.1. Classification (NCBI taxonomy): domain Eukaryota; kingdom Metazoa; phylum Chordata; class Aves; order Passeriformes; family Paridae; genus Poecile; species Poecile atricapillus. Next base: position 2,092,565 of record NC_081278.1, read on the forward strand.
GAAGGGAAAAAGAAGGAGTAGGCAGTGTCTGAGGGCTGCAGGGAGGGAACTATCTACAGGCAGGGAGAGGGCTGAAGCCACATGAGCTTCCCACAGGCTCAGCTGTGCCAGTCATTAGCTGTGCCTGGAGCTCCAGCTGGTCTCTTCTGGTGTCAAGGTATTCTCATCTTCCATGGCATCTGGAGGTCTTAAATGAACACTGTTTCTTCTGAGCCAGCAGATGAGCCTACTTCTGCAGCTCTTTCACTGAATATCAGTTGAACTACTATGTTTGTCTGGGAAGGGCTGTCATTCCTCCTCAGGGCTTAAAAGGCTGGAAGAGAGAGGAACAGAGCCACAATCAGAGCCCGGATCTGTGGGAATCCTAGGAGAATGTCCTGCCAAGGCCATCCCAGCCTGCTCTTGCCAGAGTTACAGGAGGGGAGTGGCCAACGGGATCAGCTGCAAGGTCCTGGTCACGAATCCACACCCCCCAAACCCCCTGCTTCGCGTCCCTGAAATCTCTCTGTGCTCTGCCCACACCACCCCTCGTCCACACAGGGAGCAAAGCCCTCTGTTGCCAGGGCAGAGACTGCAGCTCCCCCCGCCAGCCCCCACGGGCAGCACTCACTCACCCTTACTGAAGGCCTAGAGCTCTTCCTGCTGCCCCCTCATGGGTACCTCGACCATCTCTGGGAACACAGAGCCTGTCAGGGCCCCAGCGGCACAGCTCCCTGCCAGCGCCGCTGCCAGCCCTGGGGCCACACGCCCTCCCGCCCCGGCAGGGCTCAGCCCGGGCCCTTGCCGCATCCTGGCTCAGCCCAAGGGCACGGCTGCCAGAGGCCGGCAGCAGCCCCGAGGGCAGCCGGGGCTCCAGGACGCCGGGCCCGGGTGCCGCTGCCGGGGCAGCAGCCGGGGCTGGGGCCGAGCTCCGGCGGGGCGGGGAGGGAGCCCGGGCTCGTGGCTCACCGATGAACCTGATGGCCGCCGCTCGCAGGGACTCCTGTGGGCTCTGCAGGTACGGCAGGGCCCGGCGCAGGTCCTCAACCGCTCGGTTCCTGTCCTGTGCCAGCTGGAGAGAGCGGCAGGAGGGAAGGGTTGGTGCGGGCTCTGCCCCTCGGTCGGGCGCTGTCTGCGGCCAGCCCCGGCCTCCCGTGCCCGCCCAGCCCTGAGGCCCGGCCAGCAGCCGCTGGCGCCGGGCTCTGGAGGGGGCAGAGGGCCGGCTGCTGCCCGGGGAGCCGCGGTGTGGACCCAGCCCACAGCCCCACTGGGCCAGGGTGAAACAGAGAAATTAGGAATCATTTATAAAAATTGCCTTGAGTAAAAGAAGGGGCTACAAAACCTGTGTGAAATGCTGACTGCTCCCAAAAGAGCAGGAAGAGAATAAAGACTGCAGGATGAGATAAAGAGCTAGAATACGTAAACAGGATGCAAGCATAAATGCACCATAGGGTGAGGGGGTTCCTTGGATTCTTTTGGACCCCTAAGCCACAAGAAATGGAAAGAGAGGGTTCAAAAGAACTGAAAGGAGCATGCACAAAAAGACAAGGTGAAAATTTCAGCTGAAGGAAAATTGGTGACTTCAGCCCCAAAGGCCTCCAGACGACCACCAGAGTGACCAACAAGGAGCAGTGCGCAGCTGCAAATAGGCGTGGAACTAATTTTAGTATGAAGCGGGGACAGGCAGGGTTAGCAAATGAATATGTATTAGACATACTGTGTAACCCTAGTTTGTAGAGAATAAAAAGGGAGAAACAAGACTCCAAGGTGTGCATGCTTTCGGAGGAGATATCCCCCATGCACCTCAGCACTGAATAAATTCATACCTACTCTCATAACTACTCTGTGAGTTACAGAGTTTTTCTATCCGCATACCAAGGGCTCCATTGGCACCCGGCTCGGGGCCACGGGAGCCTGGAGAAGAACGTGTGCGGCCCAGGGAAGGGAGCGGTGTGTGGGGCGCAGGCTGGCGCCCCTGGGTGGGGCACTGGGCAGGGGCACAGATGCCAGCACCACACACTGAGTGCTGGGGCCAAGGGTCTTCTCCAGGCTGAGGCTGGGGCTTCCAGGCTGTCCTTACCAGACACTCTGCAAAGTTCAACAGCTGCTCCTTCTTCATCAGCTGCTTGAGATTCCTCCTCTTTAGGAACTCGGCCACTCGAATCAGCGCTTTCCGAGAGGCCTGGAGAGCAGCAGAGATGCAGAGATGGCACTGCAGCCAAGGGCACAGGACTCTTGTCTGGGTGACAGGGCCCAGAGGAGGCTGCAGCCTGGGAGGTTCTAGGGCATGAGGAAGCCAATGCCCCTGCCAGGGATGCACCAGCATCACACAAAACCTGACCTTCGCCACATGCTGGTTCTCATCATGGCAGTGGATGAAGAGGGGAATCAGGCTCTGGCTCAAAATCTTCTCCAGGGGCTTTTTTCCCTCATCCATTACCAAGTCCATCATCTTGAAGAAGAGGTCAAGGGAGAGCAGCTGCACATGGCTGTGATCCTGGAGGAAAGGAAGAGAAAAAGAACTTAATACCAATTACTCCAGGCTCACCTGGGTGAAGGCCCAAATATCTGTAAAGCACAAAGTTTTGTACAGCAGCCAGTGCTCGTGGCTGGGGGCACAGAGCCTTACATGGTCAAAGAGCAGCAGGAGTGCCTCAGCCAGCTTTGGGGCAGTGGTACTGGATATCAGGATGTCTTTGTTCTTGAGCATATTAGTGAACACATGGAGGGTCATGCCAACCACATCTCTGTCTGCATCACCCAGCAGCTCCAGAAGGCTTTGAGACAGGCTGCACATTCTTATGGCCTGTGTGGAAAACAAGGCTGTGCTGGGAAGCCATGAACGGCCCTGGCACTGCAACCCCACTCTGCTGCCGCCGGGCCCAGAGGCCAAAGGCCTGTCCCAAAGCACTCAGGCAGGTGAGGCAGGAGAGCTGGGAGCAGCTGCCTCAGCTCCTGAAGCCCAGCCAGCACAAGGAGCTGCTTTCCCCAGCACAGCTTCAGCCGCTGCCCTGTCCTCACCATCGAGGGATCCTTGCTGAGCACCATGAGGCCTCTGAGTGCCAGGCGACGCCTCTGCCTGCACTCATTCTGCAGGTGCATTGACATGATCTCCAGGATGCTGTCACCACATGCACTCAAGTCCAGGCAATCCAGGATCTGAAAGGCACAGGGCAGTGAGAGGGTACCCAGCTGGAACCTGGAGCCTGGAACCACACAGGGCTGGGTCCAGGCAGCGGCACAGGGAGCAGGCACTGTCCCAGGCAGCTGTGGCTATGCAAGGGCAGAGAGCTGAGAGGCAGGTCAGTGAGGTAGTGCTGGCCATCAAGCTCACCTCCACAAGGAATGCCAGGAAGGGCAGATCCCAGCATGGCTCCTCCCCGCTGAGCAGCCGGAGCAGGCGGAGTGCAATCCCAGAACATAAGGATAGGGAGGCACGGTGCATCTCCCTGGAAGGGGGGAAAAAGGCACCAAGACCCTGAGGTGGGGAGGGCAAACCTCTCCTAGGAATAACTCACTGAGGTCTGGTCTTTCCTCAGCATCCCTGGAGGGACTATGGGTACTTTGGGAGGTGGCTCCTTCTGGGCATCCTCTCCCGGCCTTTTCCAGTCTGCTCAGCCGTCTCTCAGTGACCCTCTGACCCAGGACCACAGGGACTGTGGGGGACACCTCAGGCACAGGGCACAAAAGCTGGAGGTAGCGGGGAGAAGGGGGACTCACCTGGCCAACAGACCCACGGCATAGTGCTGGGTGTCAGCACAGAGCAGCGTGTCCCAGCCACGCTTGCGCTCCATAGCCATCAACTCACTATCAGTGCAAACAGCAGAGCAGAGCCTTCATGGCCTGCACTGCAAACCTGTGTGCAGAGCAAAGCCCAGGTCACACTGGGAAAACTGGCAGTGTCTACAAAGGCATGGGAAGGACAGGAGGACTGGCACCTGTTGGGGTTGCTGGGAAGGCGGTGTTCCTCCTGGCATGCTCTCCAGAAGATGTCAACTTCCACTGGTGGCATCTGCTGGGTGGTGATGACAACATGGAACAGCAGAGCCACAAACAGGCGGGCGGAATAAAGGATCATCGCCTCGTGGCACTCAGGCACTTGGATAATCACCCAGAGCACCAGAGTTGCCTGCAAAAGAAGCACCCAAAGACAGCGCTCAGTGCCGAGGTGTCCATGGGGCAGGGCCCAAGGGGAGACACAGGGGGAGCAGCGGGCCTGGTGTCCCCTGAGCCTGCCCCTAGCCCAGGTTTCAGCCCAGCACTCCCAGAGGCAGGGAGAGGGTGGAGAGCTGCTGGAGAGGTGATGTGGGACTGAGCAATGGCCCATAAACTCACAGCCAGGGAAAAAACCTTCTTGTTGTCCCCATCGGAGGTGCACATGCTGTGCAGAGGCCAGTCCTCCATCACACAGAGCAGTGTTGCCAGCACCTTCTCCACTGTTGGTCCTGACGAGGCGATAGTTCTCCACATCATTGCAGCAGCTCTGTGGGATCAGAGCTCTGTGTCAGGGGTGTCTCAGTCATAGCACCATGACCTATGCAGCTGTGGGAGCCCAAGTGACAAAGCCCCAGTGCCCTGAGGGGCAGGGAGGGAACATTGGCAGCAGCCTGGAGAAACAGAGGGGCCCGAGGCTCCTGGACCTCTCTGCCTGTTGGGCAGACCCCATTGGACAGACTGTGCAGGGCAATGGGCCCTAAAGGCTGGTGAGCCCTGAGTTCTCAAGGCACGTGGGCCCCATACCTGTCACATGATGGGGCACAGTGCAGGAGGGTCAGCACCACATCAACAGGATGTTTTTCAGCCAGCTTCAGAATGTTCATGGCCAGCCTGGCACCCACAGTGGCATGGGACATGAGACTCTGGTGAATGTTTTTCACCATGGCTGGCACCTGGAGGAGGCATGGGGAAGACTTGGAGCACTGTAAAAGGGATCAGCTTCCCCAGCTTCCCCCAAGAAGTGCTTCCCTTCCCACCACACTGTGCTGGCCTGAAAGGCTGAGGGGGCCCAGTGGCCATGGCTTGAGGGGGCACACAACCCTGGGAGGCCTCCAACCCTAGCCCCAGGCTGGGTACCTGCTGAGAAGAAAATCCTCTCTCCTCAAAGAAATCTGTAGAGGGAGCATGAATAATTGTGGGAGTGGGCATGGTGTCAGTATTTGCGATGTCCTGAGCCACTCCAGTGTTGGCGTTTGTGGTGGCCACGTCCTCAGTCACTTCCACGTCATCCTTTGCCCTGTGATCATTCATTGCACTGTCAGAGTCTTCTGAGCACTCGGCCAAATCTGGGCTGGTTTCAGTCTTTGTCATGCCCTGAGTCTCTTCATTGACAGTGTCTGTGATGGCCACACCAGTGCTGAAGTTTGTGATGGCCATGTCCTCAGTCACTTCCACGTCAGCCTTTGCCCTGTGATCATTCATTGCACTGTCAGAGTCTTCTGAGTGCTCAGCCAAATCAGGGCTGGTTTCAGTCTTTGTCAGGCCCTGAGTCTCTCCACTGATAGTGTCTGTGATGGCCACATCCTCAGTCATTGACATGAGAAAAGCCTCTTCCCAGTTTTCAGTCACTGAGGTGTCAAACTTTTCTGAGTGGTCAGGTGAATCTGGGCTGACATCAGGCTCTGCCTGGAACTCAGTCAGCCCAGAGTCAGGCTTGGCTGTGCTCTCAGTTGCTGTGGTACTGTTCTTTCTACGCTGAATGGGCACAGACTTCCGGAACATCTGCAGGAGAACAAAGGGAAGCTAGGCATGTTCCATGGAGTACTAAAAGTGCAGTTCTCCGCTGAGCAGTGACAGCAGGCCCAGACCAGGTGGGGATGGCTGCAGGTACCTTCAGCGTTCTGCGGAAGCGGCCACGGGAGGGATCCTGCTCTTGTGTCCGGTCCATGGCCGCATCTGGCAAAGAGCGAGCGCAGCCAGAGCTGAGGGGCTGTGGGAGAGGCCAGAGAACACAGCCCAGCCCTGCACTCCCCAGGCAGGGACAGCCCTGGGATGTGCCAGGGGATGGAGCAGGGCTGCTGTGGGGGGTGGGGCAGCCCTGGCCCCTCTTCCATTCTGTCTGTGGGCATGTCCAAAGCAGGTGGGATGGGATGGGGCCAAGCTGGTTGCAGCCATCAGCCCTGTGGCCCAGCTCTGCCACTCACCATCCTGCAGTGGCTGGAACTGCTCCGGCTCTTCAGGCTGTTGTGCTGGAGCAGCTCCAGTGTCCTTCTTTCTTTTCCCCCTGACCACTTTGAATAGGCTGAGGAATCTGCCTGCCATGCTAGAGTCTGGCCTTGAGGGCACCTTAAAGAGAGATGCCTTGGGAAAACTCTGAGTCAACAAATCCCGCAGTTGTGCCTTGAAGACGCCTGCGGTAGAGATGCTGCAGGAAGACTACAGGACAGCAAGTCCTGCAGTCTGCTCTTGAGGGCTCTGCCGCAATGACAGGAGACTCCTCTTAAATGATTCTGGTCACCGAGTCCCACAGTCTCACCTTGAGGGCACAGGCCAGAAGGATGGCAGATGCCTCAGGAAAGCTCTGGGTTACCAAGTCCCACAGTCCGGCCTTGCAGGCACCTGCAAAAGAAAAGCCTTGGGAAGGCCACGACCACCAAGGCCCACAGTCTTTCCACAAGGTCACCTGTAGGAGTAAAGCCTCGGAAAAGCTCCAGGTCAGACACAAATGAGTGCGCTGTGCGGGGGCTCCTCACAGCACCACTCTGGCGTGTCCTGTCCCGTCGCATGCACCGAGCACTGTTGTGTGGCCCTGTCACCGCCAGCTCCTATGTCACCACGTGTCACAAAGGGCCTTTTGACACCCTGTCCATTTCCATCCCATGGTGACCATATGTCACAAAGGGCCCTTGCACACACTGCCCTCTGCCCTGGGGCCGCCCCCATCCCCCCCAGAGTAGCCCAGGTTGGACGGAATCCCTTGCCCAAAGCGTCTAAGACAGCCCGACAGGATCTTTAGGAACGCCTCAAACCATCACCAAATGCTGCCCTGCTCTGCAGGCTTGGGGCAGCAGAAGGAGCCCCCAGGGCTGCCGACGCAGCCGCAGCAGGAAGGGCACGGGGCCTTGCACAGAAGCTGGCACAGCCTCCTTTGGACACATCCTGGCTGATGGCCATTGTAAACTTGCAGGTGTGACACAGACAAGGAAAGTGTGGGCCAGGGCACGAATGCTGCTCTGAGCCCTGGGGCCTGGCCAGCACTGAGATCAGCAGGTGTGGCAGAGTCCCCACCTAGGCAGACCTGCCACCCCCCTGAGTCTTGACAGTGCTGGTGCCCATCTCCTGCCCCAGAGACCTGTGCCCCTGGTGGGCTTCTGTGCCAGAGGGCAGCCAAAGCCCATGTGCATTTGGGACTGTGCTCCTTCCTGCAGGGGTCTTGGCTGGAGCTCCTGGAGCTACTGCTGGCCACTCTTGCTATCTGTTAAATTATGTTGCTCCTTCCTGGAATGATATTTTCCATGGAAGGAGTTTGCAGTAGCACAAAAACACCATCAGCTGCTGAATTTCTTAGGATGGTTAGATTGTACAGAGGCACTGTCATGTTTCGGTCTGATCTTCGGTCTGTTTTTCTGGGACAAACATTAGCCCACTTTCTGATGTTCAAGGCTTCAGTTGCTGCATGTCCGTCTGTGTGCAGCTGATACAAGGCAAACATTTTCCCCAGACACAAAAAGTCCTGCCTGGACAATCACAGAGCTACATCTATTTTTAGTTTTAACTTTTTTAAACTTTTCCTGAGCCTGCTGGCTGTGTTCAAGGTTTTCTCCCAATTTTCTCCCTAGTGCACATTCTCCAGAAATTGTGCTTTTACGTCCTTTTGCATTTATTAAATTTACCTGCAATGACCAGTCAATCAAAACCCTGGGAATACTTCAACTTCAGGTTGAACCCAGGCAAAATACTTATCTCCCACATCTGAAGCCATGAACTGCCAAGTACTGTCCCTGGTGTCATACCCTGTCCCCTGTAGGTGTCCTGATGCCATTTCAAAGGGGTTGCTAATGAAAATAAGTTTTAATATTTTTGTAGTTTCCACACTGGCATTAAAATCCTTGACTAGAAAAATCACATGTCAAAATTTCTAGGATTCTTACATACCAAAGCTGTCATTTTCACCCTGGATTTTAGAGTGTCTGAAGAGTCACACAAGGTTTTAGTTTTAGACATTACAGAAAAAGTCTTTGCTCTTTGGCTATACCATTCCATCAGCATATAATCCTGATGATTCCTTTAGGCAGGAGCAGCGAACGCAAGAATGAGCCAAACAAGCTATTCCTGTGTTCTCATGTCCTGCACAGCAGTAACTGGGAATTCAAGAATGGATTCAGGAGGCAATGGGTGCACAGGGAGCCACAAAGACTTTGGGATGCTGAAATGGACCAGCCTGGTGCCTGTGCCCAGGCTGCACCGGGCTGAGTCCAACTGGGTGATCTAACAATGGTTGAATGGACACACCATGGGCCACTGGAGACTCCTGCTCCTAATTCTGTGAGCTACAATATTCACCTGTGATTCACCAGATGATTTTTTCATCTTTGCTTGAAATCCAAGAGAAGAAAAGGTCAACATGGAAAAGTGTTCTTCCAATTCTAGTGACAATTGTGTCTGCACACCACCTGTGCCCATGGCAGGGTGGTTGGAACTGGATGATGTTTATGATACTTCCCAACACAAAGTGCTCTGGAATTCTGTGGTTCCCCAAGTGGAGAGCAAAACTGAGCCATGTAAGTCCCTGCTTTTTTTCAGCGCATGCTGCCCCTTCCTTTGTTCTAAGCAAGTCCAGGGTTTAGTTTCAGAGCTGATGCATCTGTCATTAAGATGCCTTCACAGAAGAGAGGGAGGACAGGTGTAGCACAAGGCTTGAACCCCATCAGTGTCTCTCTCTCACGATGGCACCAATGCCACTGCCTTGGGACACCTGAGTGTGGAAGGCGAGCCCGCCCTCAAGCACGGCCATCCAAGTCAGTCAGGGGCACAGGCTGCATCTGAAGCTGCCAAGTGTTGCTGTGAGGCTGCAAGTGAACAGAAAGCCATTGTGGCCAACTCTGCTGAAGCCTTTTGCCAAACCAAAGGCAGCTGTGCCCACAGCCTCCCCCTGTTTGGCACCCGGCTGCTGTGGACGCCTCACTGTGCAGGTGCCGACGTTTGGGCTGCTGCTGTTCCTGTGCCCACTCTGCTGCTGTTTCTGTGGGCTCCAGGGCCTCTTCAGCAGCAGCAACTCTGCAGCCCTGCTCGAGGAGACATCGCCACTCTCCCCATGGTGGTGTGATGAACGGGCCAGGAGACCAGCTCCTTTTAAAAAGGCCTTTATTAAACAGGACAGCTCTGGGGTGGGGGCCCGAGGGGTCGCGCACACCACCACTGCTCCCACTTGGACACCGCAGAAGAGGAGGATCCGTGCAGCTTTGTCACTAGGGCAGAGCTGGGCCTTCCTTCCTCACGGGAGTCCCCGGGAAGACTCATCCTCTTGGCCTCATAGCCTAGGGTGTCATCCCAGTCGAGTCCCCTCGTGGTTATGTCAGCCTCTGGAGGGAAGTCAGGGGACTCCTCTGGGTCTTCCTTGTTAGATGGTACTGTTTTTATTCCTTCCCTTTTGTGTGGCTCGTTGTCTCGGGGTTTTTTCCAGTCTGGGTGCGTCCCATGAGTCTCTGGTCTCTTTCATTTTCATAAAAGTCCTTATGTCATCCTCCTCCTCAGGGCCCAACTGAACAAGGTACAGCAACTTGGGGCAGGGGTACAGTGTTGCCATGTGGGAGTCTAGGAGCAGTGGGGGCAGGGCCTGGCTGAACACGGAACAAGAAACACAGGGTACAGCAACTTGGGAGAGGGGGTACAAGGTAAGTAAACCTGGGACAGGGGTACAAGGTAAGGGGTTTACAAACAGTAATATGTTAAACAATATTCTAATTATTCTTAACAATATCCCCCCTCTTATATTTTGATCGGGCTCAAGCCCGCATCAATTAGCAATTTCCGATTCCTGGAAATAGAATTTCTTCAGTTTTTGGTATTGGTCATAGACCTTCTTAGCTGATTTATGTTCCTCTTGTTGACTTTTCATGTCCATCATTTTAGTGTGCTTAGTTGTTTTTGAAATTTGAGTACTTGCTTGGATTGTGGATGAGATTACTCTGATTAGACAGGGGAGCAGGCAGGGTAGAAATAGTAGGCTTGTTAATGCGGCTGCAGCTACAAAAGCTACCTTCTTCCACCATTTTCCTTTAAATGACCAAAAGTCATCCCACCAGCTGGTATCTAGTAGAGGAGTCCATTCTTGAGTCCCTACATAAGCAATTTTACGAATCTCTGTGGATATGTTTTTAATAACCTCGCTCCTATCATCTATCTCCAAGCAGCACTCAGAAGAGTTAAATTTACCACAAATTCCCCCCTCTTCTGCCAACAGATAGTCTACTGCCAACCGAATTTGATAGATAACTGTTCTGGTTTGTGCCAATTGAGTATTTATATGATCGAGAGCTGAGGCTGTTCGATTGGAGATTACTTCAAGTACTGCTTGGAGTCGAATAATCCGATTTAACATGTAAATTGGGGTACGGTATCCCCAGGATCCGTCCTGGGCCCATGTTGCTGGTCCATAAGTTTTAATGATCTCCTCTGGTGTCCAAATTCTCCCCTTCCATTTCTGAGTGCTTTCCATGTCAATTACATGCCTTCTTTTTCGGTTTAATTTCTTCAGATCATCATATACTGAAACTCCCAAGCTTGTCCCTGACTCTTTAGGTAGGAGGAAGAAGGCAGGCTTGATAATGCCTATTGTACAGCTCCCTGTCCAATCCTTTGGAAGGACAGTGTAAGCAACATTCCCACAAATCCAAAACAAGTGATCAGGGGCTTCCCAAAAAACATCTGCTATCTGTGTGGGGTGTTCCCAAAATTTGGATATTTGCTTTACTTCCCAAAAGGGGTTTATTCCCTTGTCTGCACATTCATGGAGATTATACCCCTCATGATAAATGCAGCCCTTCTTTTTCTTCTCAATTGCCCAATATGTATCTGGTTTTCGTGGGATCCACTTAGTCCTCATATCCTTTATGATCAAATATCTTTTACACGCCATCCTTCCGACCGGAGTAGTATACCTTTTTCCTGTTCTCAGTATACACTCTTCACCAATTACTTTTGATTTTAAATCCCATCTCTCTTTAGCTCTCTTCATTAAGAGCTGGGATTTCGGTTCTGTTTGTTTCCATTTGAGGATTTCCAATGGTCCCAGACTAATTCCTTCTCATGGCCATAATTCAGACATCTTTGTACTCCCACAAACCCAACAATTAGTTATGTTTAGTTCTTTACTGATTCTCTCTACCAAATCTATGAATAAGTTCTTCCCATCATGTATCTCTAATTGGTCCTTTTTAGGCATCTCTGTTAGTTGTTTTTCCTTTATCAAGTCCTTCATTCCTTCTTTCTCAAAACAGAACCATGCTTCTCCCATAGGGCATTCACCCAGTAGGCGTTGCCTAAATGAAGCAGTATTTTTTGCCAGCCAATATACTTTCCCGCCCTCTTGGCAGGTTGTTAACTGGGAGTGGTTGAAGCATTTGGAATTTATGTTAGTGTGTACCCGGATTAGTGAGCCAAGGCTCTCCCCGTCATAGAGAGGATGGTAACACTTGGAGCATGCATTCTTTCCGCTCTCCATGGTGCTCCTCATCACCAGGACTATTATTAGTCCCCTCAAGAGTCCGGTGTGAACCATTCCTCGATCTCACCCGGTCTTGCCTCTTGAGTTGGGGAGTTCTTATTCCCTTGGAAATATGACCGGGTTTGCTTCCTCCCCTTTCCCTACTAATTTGATGCTTCCTCGGAAAATGCTCTGTGGGAGATATCTGGTCAGACTACACTTCTGTAAAACTTAACAAACTTTAAACCTGAGCAACAGTCACTTATACAAGAAATTCTGTAAAGTTACACTTATACACGTTCTGGGATTAATAAAGGAAACTCAACAAAGTTTAAACTTGATGAACAGCAATCATAACTATTATGAATCTTAAAAATACAGGATTTCAGTCTTTGTTAGGTTTTACTACCAGTCTTTATCAGTTTTTCTTCTCCTTTTTAAAGGTTACTTTAAGGTTGTTTGAATTTGGTATAGCAATCCACTTGGGTGAGGTTGTCGGTGTTCTTACGAGATCTGGTTCATTACTTGGAGGGGGTACTGGTCCTTTTACTCTGGAAATGTGCGTCCAGCCTCTTTCTTGAGTCTGAACTGAAGTGTGTGATGTGAGTAGCACCTGAAAGGGACCTTCAAATTTAGGAGTTAGCGGGATGTTGTTCCATGACTTTATTAAAACCCAGTCCCCAGGCTTAATCTGATGCATATCAGAGTCTAAGGGGGAAGTCTGAGGCAGGTACCCTCTCTTTCTTAAATCTTCCAGTGTTTTTCCAATAGTTTTCAAGTACCTCTGGGTTACATCTTCCCCTTCCAAATAATTCCCTGTGCTATAGGGAGTTATCAGAAATGGTAACCCAAACAGCATTTCATAAGGAGAAGCTCCTATATCTGACCTGGGTCGGGTTCGGATTCGCAGAAGGGCAAGGGGCAAGCATTTAAGCCAGTTCATTTGAGTTTCAGCAATGAGCTTGGTAAGCACATTTTTAAGAGTCTTGTTCATTCTCTCTACTTTCCCTGAGCTCTGTGGGTGCCATGGGGTATGTAATCTCCACTTTATTCCTAAGGCTTTGATTGTCTTGTGTAAAATTTGGGCTACAAAGTGAGGACCTCTATCAGAATCAATGTTGTTAACTAGCCCGTACCGGGGAATGATTTGCTCTAATAGGATTCTCACGACAACCTCTGCGGTTTCTTTTCTAGTAGGAAAAGCCTCCACCCAATGGGTAAGATGGTCTATTATTACTAATATGTGCCTGTAGTTTTGGATGGGTGGCATTTCGGTAAAGTCAACTTGGATATTTTGAAATGGCCTCAATGCCAATTCCCTTCCCCCCGGTGTGGTTTTCCTCATGACTTTTTGGTTTACTCTTTGGCAGATTGAGCACCCCCGAGTTATTGATTTTGCTAACTCATATACTCCAATGCACAGATTTTCCCTTAGAAAGTGATCACACAGTCCCTGGACTCCCCAGTGGGTTAGCTCGTGTATTTCTGCTAATACTCTCCTGGCTAATGATTTGTTTAAAAACCTACGCCCATCAGGCATCAACCATTCCCCTTGTTGCCCCTGATGCATGTGCAGCTCTTTTATCAGATTTAGTTCTTTTTCACTAAATACTGGTTCTTCTCCTTCTTTATCTGATGCTTCATTTAAGTTAAAAATTTTCACTGCTTCTCCTGGACTTAATGCTGCCTCTTTTGCTGTTTCATCTGCTAGTTGATTCCCCTTTGCTTCAAGTGTATTCCCTCTCTGATGTCCCTTAACATGCACTACTGCAATCTCCATTGGTTTAGATAAGGACTCCAATACCAACTTTATCAACTCCTTGTGTACTAAATCTTTTCCTTTTGAGTTTAAGTAACCACGCTCTTCCCAGATTTTTCCAAATGTATGCACTATCCCAAAAGCATACCGTGAGTCAGTGTATATTGTACCCCGCCCTCCTTCTAACAGATCTAGCCTCCTCTTCAAAGCATACACCTCACAACACTGCGCTGACCAACTTGAAGGCAACTTTCCCTTTTCTGCAATCTGTAGACTCCCTTCTTCTATGGCTTTTGTCACAGCATACCCTGATACTCTTTTTCCCCTTATCACCCTAGAGGATCCATCTGTAAATAACTTCTCCCCATAAGGTAAGGGGATATCATCCAGATCTTCTCTGATTTTAGTCTGCAGGTTCACGAGTTCTGTGCAGTCATGTTCTAGTTCTGGTAGAGGTTCTCCAGAGAGGAACTGGGCTGGATTTAGACTCCTCGAGATAGTTAACTCTAGGTTATCGTTGTCCATTAGGACAATTTCATATTTTAAAATTCTGGAATCCGTTAACCACTGTTGGGCCCTTTGACTTAATAATGTCTTCAGGTCATGTGGCGTATGGACCCTTATTTTTCCATGTAGAGTCAATTTCTGGGTTTCCTCTATTAGAATAGAGGCAGCAGCAAGTGCCTGGATACAGGTAGGCCATCCCCTGGCCACTGGATCTAGCAACTTAGAGATGTAGGCGATTGGCTTTTTACACCCCCCCCACTCTTGGGTTACTACCCCATACGCAACCCCCTTCTCTGTGGTTACGAATAGGTCAAATCTTTTCCTCAAATCAGGTAAGCTTAGGACGGGTGCTGTGGATAACTTTACTTTCAGCTCCTCTAACTTCTTTTCATCATTATCAGTCCATTTTAATGGCTCAGAGTCCACCAACTTGTCATAGAGGAATTTAACATTCTGCGTGTATTGGTCAATCCATAATTTGCAATATCCAAATAATCCTAATAATTTCCTTACATCCCTTTTTGTTTCCGGTGCCTGTAATGATAATATACCAGAGATCCTGTCAGGACTTATCTTCTTATACCCCTTTCCAATCAGATGACCTAAATATGTGATTTCTGGTTCTACAAATTGCAGTTTGCTTTGAGAAACTTTCAATCCTTTTTCTCCTAGAAAATTTAGAAGTTTTATGCTGGTAATTCTGACCTCATTTTGTTCTGGCCCTGATATTAGTAAGTCATCCACATATTGTAATATTTGCACCTGGTCCCCAGGGGTAAATTGTTCAAGCAGGGTTTCCAGCGTTTGTCCAAAGAGGTTTGGGGACTCTGTGAACCCTTGAGGTAGGCGTGTCCACCTTAGTTGCAACTTCCTCCTTTGGTCTGGGTATTCCCACTCAAAGGCAAACCAATCCCTACTTCTCTCATCCAGGGGACAAGCCCAGAATGCATCTTTCAAATCGATGACAGTGAACCATGCATGATCTCTTGGTATTCTGCTTAAAAGGGTGTAGGGATTCTGGACTACAGGGTGCCTTGTAATGGTCACTTTGTTTACCTCCCTTAGATCCTGCACCAGTCTATATTTGCCTTCAGTTTTCTTCACTGCCAATATGGGTGTGTTATGGGGAGACATACATGGTTCTAAAATACCTTCCTCCAACAGCTGTTCTATTACTGGAGCGAGCCCCTTTCTTCCTTCTGGGGATATTGGGTACTGCTTAATTCGAATTGGAGGAGTGTCTTTTTGCATTTCCACTTTTATCGGAGGAATATCTAAATATCCCCTTCCTCCTCCTTCTGCCCAGACTACTGGATTTATTTCCCCTATATCTTCACTGGTCAATTTCATAATCCGGACTACCATTTTCCCATTTTCCGGAATGATCCCCACTCCTAATTGGACTTGCAAATCTCTTCCCAGTAAATTACCTCCTAGATTGGGCAAGAATATGAAGTCCGCTGAGCATTTTCGGGAGTTGCCTCTTATTTCAACACCCTCCACTATAGGAGCTTGGAACGGTCGTCCTTCTGCCCCTATTACCTCACAAACCCTTCTACTAATGGTAGTTCCAACAGGAAGCTTATTTATACTGGATTTGTCTGCCCCTGTGTCCACCAAAAATTCAAATTCCTCATTCTGGGGACCCACTTCAAAATTTATCAAGGGCTCCTCTTGATGTTTCATTGGGTCCTGTACTACGTAGAGCCCCTGACACCCCTAATCACCTCTCAATACCTTTTCTAGGGCATCCTGTTCCTTTGCGATGGCCTCGTCAGATGCCAGCTTGTTACAGTCTGAGAAAGAGGTTTGAGGGACTGTTGGGTACACTGGAGGAGGGGGAGGTAAGTAATCAAGGGGATCCCATCTTTTGTTTTCCTTTCCTTCCCCCCTTTTCTCTTTTTTCTGCTGCACCTTATATATTTCTGCCGTTTCCTGGTCTGTGGTGCTCTTTCCCCAGCAGGCAGCATAAGTTAGCTGATCCACATCTAGGCTCCCTTGTGACCTTAAATGTTGTCTCAACTGGGAGCACATCCAGGTATCCTGTGTCCCATACCATGGCCATTCCCCCTGAAGTTCCAATTTAGGCCAGACCTCCATACAATAATAGATCATTTTAATTTTGTCTAGGCCTTTCGTGGCCTCCTGGGTGTCCCACTGATCCAGCATTTTTCCTAGGGGACTATTAGGGGGAATGTTCTTCATTTTATCCCCATCCTTCTTTTGGGAACCTGACCTTTTGCTAACACACTTTCCCATTTCCTTCTTTCTGGATGTCCAAACAGAAATCACAGCTAACCCAATAACTTGGACCTCTTACAAAAATCTTAAGGTGCCCCTACCCAAACAGAAAATTACTGATGGGCAACACAAGACCAACTCCTAGAACTTACTCGGCCCTTCTCAACCAAGAAGTTATATACAACTGATTAACTAAAGAAAAGCTAGGACTCACTCTCTCTCAAAGACAACTTATTTTCATTCAACCAGTTTAACACTTGCTTACTTCCACTTTCTCACCAGGAACAGGATATTGGGAAAAGGATGGGACTATACACTCTCTCTCTCTCTGGCCAGATTCCTCTCACACCACACACATGAGACCTGATCTCCCTATCAGGTCTTGGAGGTCAGCCTCTGTAGGGCTTACTTTGCCTACACTGCACCTCCGAGGTCAGCCTCTGTAGGGCTTACTTTGCCTACGCTGCACCTCCCGTCGTACCTCTGCGCCTTGCCCCCTCTGGGACTACTGAGCACCCTTGATCGACGCAGCCAGGGTCCCTAGTACTAGGGTAACCCCAAGACCTTCCCTGTCTAGTCTCCTCCCAGGCTAGAACATCCTGGCCCTAGTACCGTTAGCGTGTGACCCACACTAGACCTAGGTGTCTACACGCCCCAGAACCCCCTAGGCCTTTACTCCTAACCCCCTTTGCCCCCTAGGTTGGCCACCCCTCCCCAGAAGAATGGTCCAGACAAGAAAGGATGTGTGTGTGTGTGTATGCTGCCTGCCTTGCCCACGTTGGACTCCCCACCCCCGTGCCCTAGGCCGTGGGTTTACAGCCTCTCCCTTAGACTGCGACAGCACAGCACCTCTCGGTACGTCGTGATCTAGCTCTGGGAAGTGGGAGCTCTCACTGACCACCTCTGGTACCGGCAGTGTCTGGGGACACCCTGTAGAGCTAGGCCCCCATCCGCTCTGGGGTCACCTAAACCGTTTAGTCCCTGGGGGACCTACCCCTTTGCATGCCACTCACACCTCTTGGTTCCCTCCGCACGCTCAGAGGGGGGGACCCTGCTATCCCCAGGAGACGCTCCACCCGCTTCGCTGGACCCAGTTGGGCCTCTTTCGCTTCCTGCCGTTCCCGGCCGGCCCCCTCGCGGGAGTCCGGAACCACGGTACTGGGCAGTCCACAGTCACACCGGGGGTCCGAGCTGCCAGCCCCCGTCTCACTCACACCACACTCGTTCGCCTCCTACTCCCGCCACCGGTGGCTTACCCAATCCGGCGCTCTTCTGCGCTGCTGATCCCAGGCTGTCCTTCCGGGTCCAGTATAGCCAGCTGTCCCCCGAAGGCCCGATAGGGCGGGCGGCCGTCCCGTCCCTGGTCCTCTTCGGGGCGTGGCTATCCCGGACGAGCCCCCAAGCTGTGATGAACGGGCCAGGAGACCAGCTCCTTTTAAAAAGGCCTTTATTAAACAGGACAGCTCTGGGGTGGGGGCCCGAGGGGTCGCGCACACCACCACTGCTCCCACTTGGACACCGCAGAAGAGGAGGATCCGTGCAGCTTTGTCACTAGGGCAGAGCTGGGCCTTCCTTCCTCACGGGAGTCCCCGGGAAGACTCGTCCTCTTGGCCTCATAGCCTAGGGTGTCATCTCAGTCGAGTCCCCTCGTGGTTATGTCGGCCTCTGGAGGGAAGTCAGGGGACTCCTCTGGGTCTTCCTTGTTAGATGGTACTGTTTTTATTCCTTCCCTTTTGTGTGGCTCGTTGTCTCGGGGTTTTTTCCAGTCCGGGTGCGTCCCATGAGTCTCTGGTCTCTTTCATTTTCATAAAAGTCCTTATGTCATCCTCCTCCTCAGGGCCCAACTGAACAATGTACAGCAACTTGGGGCAGGGGTACAGTGTTGCCATGTGGGAGTCTAGGAGCAGTGGGGGCAGGGCCTGGCTGAACACGGAACAAGAAACACAGAGTACAGCAACTTGGGAGAGGGGGTACAAGGTAAGTAAACCTGGGACAGGGGTACAAGGTAAGGGGTTTACAAACAGTAATATGTTAAACAATATTCTAATTATTCTTAACAGTGGCAGCAGCTCTGCGGGCCCTGAGCTCTGTGTCAGGGGGGCCTCGGTCACAGCACCGTGGCCTGGGCAGCCGTGAGGGCCTGGGCTGGCGGCCAGCCCTGCCTCTGCCCACTGCCCCTTATCACAGGCACCCAGTGCCCGTGGCCTGGCAGCACCACCCTGCCCTCCATGTCCCCAGCCAGCCCAGCTTGGGCACCTTGGGCTGTCCTCACCCTCCTGGAGGGGTGGTGTCCCAGCCTCGAGGGCTTCTGCTGCAGGCCTGGGAGACATTTTGTGGAAGCACCGGAGCAGCTGGGTGTCAGGAAAAAGGCAGCTGCCTGGGGCCTGCTTATGGCCTCTGACACCCAATTCCTCAGGTCTTTCCACCACCCCAGACCCTCCTGGGCCTTCTGTTCCCTTGGAACCCCTTGCCACCCACTCCCTCACACATCCCCATTGTGCCTTCCCACTGCCTTGTCCCATCAGAGTCTCTGCAGCCCCTCATCCCTTCATGGCCTCCCAGCACCCCGTCCCCTCAGGGTCTCTCCCAGCCTGGCCCAGCAGCGCCTCAGCCCCACAGGAGCTCCAGAGGAGCTGGATCAAGAGGCACCTGTGAGCCCTCAGCAATCCAGGCAGCACCACACGGGCAGCAGGACACAGATGGCGCTTCCTGGCTGGGACAGGGCTTGTGCCTTCAGCAGAACCACCGAAGGTCAAGTGCCTTCTGGCCATTTTCCCTGCACCACTGCATGCCCTGACAGGTAGCGGAGCACAAGCACCCATTTCCCTCTCTTCCCGTATGTCCTACACACCCCGGGCAACAAAAGAAAAGTCTTAGGACTCTGTGTATTATAACATATTCTGTGTTTACTGTATTTATATTCCCTATGTAGGGTAATATTTTAATAGAGTAAAAGCATGATATTTTAGTAAAAGCCTGTCTGCACAACCCAGCTTTTAATTCAGGTGAGAATGTTAAAGGCAGTGTCCTTGAAATTCTCCTGGAACAGCGAGAATAAAGTAAAACAATGGCATTGTGTACATGGAAGAGAATGTAAACAATTATGTATTAACCAACAGTAGCTTGCTAAGCCCCACAAACCCTGTCAAACCCTATAGAAGTGTGCTAAAGATAGAAATAAACTACATTCGCTATACTTCTGTGAAGACTCTGTGAATAGTCTGAGCGGTTTTCCAATACCTGGCTCTCAAACAGGGACCCTTTTCGGGCAGAGGGAGCTCGGCAGGTCCGCGCTGCGGGAAGACGTGGAAGCGGATCGGGGCCAGAGCAGATTCGCGCAGTGGGGAGACGTGGAAGCAGATCAAAACTGGGTTGGTGGGTTTGCATGCGGTGGAAGCGAGCCTAAGCTGGGGAAAACCAGGACAGAGGAGCCTGGGGCTTCTTTTCTTCCAGGGTGGTAAAGATGGAACTCAAATAAGATTGTAATGCTAAAAGTGACTACAAAAATGAAGCAAATATTTCATATTTATGAGATTTTGTGGGATGTTTCTGGATTTTTTTGAGATTTCTTTGGAATGTGAAAATTTCCGGAATTTTGTGTGGTTTTGAGGAGAGCTGACGTATTTTGAGGGATTTTTCTTGAATCTTATGGAGACTTGCAGAGATTTTGTTGGATGTTTCTGAAATTTGGTGGGGTTTTTAGAAGATTTAGGGAATTTTGTGGGGTTTTTCTGGAATTTCATGGGATATTGATGAGATTTTGTGAGATGTTTCTGGCATTTTGTAGGATTTTTCTGAAATTTTGTTGTAATGCGAAGATTTTGTGGGATGATTCTGGAATTTGGTGGGGCTTTTACAAGATTTAGGAAATTTTGTGGGCTTTTCCTGGAATTTGTGGTGTTTTTCTGAAATTTTGTGGGGCTTTTCAAGAATTTTGTGGGATTTTTCAGGTATTTTGTGGGGTGTTTCTGAATTTGGTGGGATTTGGAGAAAATGCAAATAATTTTGTGGGATTTTTCTGGAATTTAGCTGAATTGTTGAAGATTTTTGAGTGATTTTCCTGAGATTTTGTGGGTATTTGTGGAGATTTTTTGGGATGTTTCTGGAATTTGGAAGTATTTGGAAAAGATTAAGGGAATTTTGTGGGATTTTTCTGGAATTTTTGGGGATTTTTCAGGAGTTTTGTTGGAGGAGATTTTGTGGGATGTTTCTGAAATTTTGTGGGATTTTCCTTGACTGATGTGGGAATTTTTTCTAGATTTTGTGGAAATTTGTGGAGATTTTGCAGGATGTTTCTGTTATTTGGTGGGGTTTTGAGAAGATGTAGGGAATTTGGTGGGATTTTTCTGGAATTTCTGGGATTTTTCGTAAATTTTGTGGGATGTTTTTGGAATTTTACGGGATTTTGAGAAGACTTAAGAATTTTGAGGGATTTTTCTGAGATTTTGTGGAAATTTGTGGAGATTTTGAGGGATGTTTCTGGAATTTGGTAGGGTTTTGAGGAGATTTAGGGAATTTTGTTGGATTTTTCTGGGTTTTTTTTTTATTTTTCTTGAATTTTGTGATATATTGAGGAGATTTTGTGCGATGTTTCCATAATTTGGTGGGATTTTTTTTCTGAAATTTTGTGGGATTTTGAAGAGACTTGAAGAATTTTGAGGGATTTTTCTTAGAATTTGTGGAAATTTGTAAAGATCTTGTGGCATGTTTCTGAAATTTGCTAGGATTTTGGGAAGTTTTAAGGAATTTTGTGGGATTTTTCTTGAATTTTGTGGGAATTTTCTGGAATTTTGTGGGATTTTGAGTAAATGTTAAAGAATTTTGAGGGATGTTTCTGGAATTTCGTGGATTTTTCTTGAATCTTCTGGGATTTTTCTGTAATCTTGTGAAATTTTTCAGGAATTTTTTCAGAAATTTGTGGAGATTTTGTGGGTTGTTTCTGGAATTTGGTAGGGTTTTGAGAAGATTTAGGGAATTTCGTGGGATTTTCTTGAATTTTGTGGGATTTTTCTGGAATTGTGTGGGATTTTGAGAAAATGTTTTGGAATTTAGGTGGATGTGCCTGGATTTTTGTGAGATGTTTGTGGAGTCTTCTGGGATTTTTCTGGAATTTTGTAGGAAATTGGAGGAGATTTTGTGGGATGTTTCTGAAATTTGGTAGGGTTTTGAGAAGTTTTGGGGAATTATGTGGGATTTTTCAGAAATTTTGTGGGATATTTCTGGAATTTTATGGGATTTTGAGAAAATTTAAATAATTTTGTGGGATTTTTCTTGAAATTAGTGGGATTTTTCTGGAATGTTGTGTGATTTTGATAAAATGTGAAAAATTTTGTGGGATATTTCTGGAATTTTCTGGGATTTTTCTTAAATTTTGTGGAAATTGGAAGATATTTTGTGGGATGTTTCTGGAACTTGGTAGGGTTTTGATAAGATTTAAGGAATTTTGTGGAAATTTGAGTAAATTTTCTTGGGCATTTCAATAATTTTGTGGGATTTTGAGAAAATGTGAAAAGTTTTGTGAGATGTTTCTGGAATTTTCTGGGAGTTTCGTAAATTTTGTAGAAATTGGAAGAGATTTTGTGGGATGTTTTTGGGATTTGGTAGGGGTTTGAGAAGATTTAGGGGGGGGTTTTAAATTTTTCTGCAATTTCGTGCAGTTTTGCTGGAATTCTCTGCGATTTTGATAAAATTTAAATAATTTTGTGGGATTTTTCTTGAATTTTGAGAGATTTTTCTTGAATTTTGTGGGACATTTCTTGAATTTTGTGGGATTTTTCTGGAATTTTGTGGAATTTTTGTGGAATTTTGTGGGATATTGAGGAGATTTTGTAGGATGTTTCTGGAATTTTGAGGGATTCTTGTGGAATTTCACAGTATTTTGAGGAGACCTGAAGATTTCTGAGGGATTTTTCTGGAATTCTGTGGGAATTTTTGGAGATTTTCTGGGATGTTTCTGGAATTTGGTGGGATATTTTTGGAATGTCAAGGAAATTGTAGGAGATTTTCTGGGATGTTTCTGAGATTTTGTGGAAATTTTAAAAAATCTTGTGGGATGTTTCTGGAATTTGGTAGCGTTTTGAGAAGATTTAGGAAATTTTGTGGGATTTTTCTAAAATTTTGTGGTGCTTTTCAGGAATTTTGTGGGGTTTTTCAGGAATTTTGTGGAAATTGGAAGAGATTTTGTGGGATGTTTCTGGAATTTCATAGCGTTTTGAGAAGATTTAAGGAATTTTATGGGATTTTTGTGGAATTTTGTTGGGCTTTTGTCCTACTTTAAGGCAAATTTAGGGAGGAAAACTCCAAACGGGGGTTTCCCCAGGGAAATGACCCCTCCCCCCCAACTGGTTCGGGAAAGGAAAAAAATTTCCTTGGAGAGAAGTGGAAAAAGCTGCTTATTTAACAGAAATTGAATAATATTAAATAATAAAACCTCTCGCTGTTGAATGGGATGGCAAATCTAGGAAGAAAAGTCCTTTTCATGTGGTGTAGCTCGGCTCGCTCAGGTTCTTCTCAGTCCTTTCGGCGCTGGAAAGTGCCGAGGCCCAGGCCCCGCTGGGTCACAGGCGTGAGCTCCCGGGGTTTGGCTGGGTGTTCAGTCCAGAGCAGGTTTGCACAGATCCAGGTAAAAAGGGAAAAAACAAAGGTCCAGGGAACTCCTCTGCCTCAGCGAGCTAAAACTAACTAAAAGCCAGAGAGAAGCTCTGTCCTGCAGTGTGTCCGTGCTGCAGACACCACAGTCCAGGAGCGGGATGTGCGGGAGTGATGTTTTCTTTCAACACAAATTGCGCACTTCTTCTTCCGCCCCCTTCGCTCTCAGGGCCAGTCTTAAAGGTGCACAACTTAATATAGAACATAAACCAGACGATTGGGGATACCAGGATCATAAAGTCACCCCAGGACAGCTCTATATATGACCTTTTTATTATTATTTCTTTTCCGACCAACTGGCCTTCTTTTCAGACACTCTAAGTCTTTTTTTAGCAAGAAAATTAAGCAGCTTTACAGTAGCCTCTTCAACCACCTTTTGTCCCCCTGACAAAAGCAAATCATCCACATCCTGCAACAACCTAACTCCTGAGGCTGGAGTAAACTCTCTTAATATTTTCTGCAAAGCTTGCCCAAACAAAACCAGTGACGCTGGATATCCCTGTGGGAGGACTGTCCCTGTCAATTGTTGTTGTACCATTTTCCTTCCTTTTGTTCCAGTGATTTTCCTTTTAAACATGATCCAGTTCAGTGGCAAGCAATGCCACTGCCTAAAGCCAATCACATGTTTTGTTTTAGTAACCAATCGCTCCCTGTCCCAATTTTTCACATCAAGTCCATCTTAGGCGGAGGGAGGTGACTAACAAATTAACCAAGGAAAGATAATAAAATACTTTCCCCTAAAGTTTTCCTATAGCCCCCGCAGAGGAAGCTGCAGGAGAAATACCTGGGCCTGCATAGGGACAGCACCAGCCCCACAAGGCAGCAGCTGCAGAATCGGCCTCAGAACTGAATCCTGCCAATTCTGCCTTTTTACAACAAAACACACAAAAAGCAGAGGGGCATGGTGAGACACAAACTTGGAAGAATTTAAGATTATAGAGAAGCTGAGGCCTTAATTAAGAATAAGCCTTGCTAACTCTAATTCAAATCAATAGATGGGCCTTGCTAAAATTAAAGGTAGATAGAGGAGGCCTTGCTAAAATAGAGGTTAATCATTGGCTAATAACTAATTGTCAACTTCATGCTTGTTCAGTTGGGCTTATAATGAGAAATAAAGTATCTGGTAAAGCACTTCAAGAACATAAGACAGTTGCAAATCAGAAACTCCTTGAAGATATGAAACAAGGAGCCCAGCCAAGGGTCCATTTGTCACTTTGCATTGAAAAGGTAGAAAGGTCAGAACGAGGAAGAGCCATATCCCTTCCTCCCTTCTGTGACCCCTCCTCATAAAAAGACCACCGATCAATTTCAAGGATCAAACTACCCATGCTTAATTTCTTTTTTTCCTAAGTAGCATAGGAAGTGAAAAGTTGGTGGTAACTGGGTCATGAATATGTATTTGTATTCAATACTTCTGTCAATAAAAAGCCTGTATTCACCTGTGCTCGGGGCCGTGTGTATTAAGGGGTGACCTGACACATCGGCCCAGTGCTGTGAATAAACATACACTTTTTAACCCTAAAACAGTTAAAGAGTCTTTGTCTGTCTCAGTTGGATATTGATACCAGATCATATCCATATTTTAGTAAATCAGCCTTAAAATGAATCCAAAAATTGCATGTGGAAAAAGGAAAAGAACTTGTGGGTTTGGGAAGACGAGGATGGATTTTGTTAACAGCAAATAGGAAAAAGTACCAACAGAAGGACAATTGTTTTTAAAACACTCCCATGTGGAGTGACAAAAGAAGGTTATAGTCTTGAGCTCAGATTTGTTTGTGCAAGTGAAACAACAACAACAAGAACAATGATGATAATGATGACAATGATGATAATGATGATAATGATGATAATGATGATAATGATAAAAATATAAAGCAATAATATATATTTATATACATAATGAAAAATTGATAATGTGAAATACTGTTGACAGTACTGATTTGTGAGTTTGGCTGCTCACTGTAACACTAAACACCCTACAAAAAAGGACTGGCTAAGACCCAAATGTCAGTGGTAAACTGCAACTTTTATACAAAGAATAAAGGAGGAAGGGATGAAATTGTCTGTTTCTATAGGGTTTGGTGATGCTGTGATGTGGAATGCTTTGTCGGTTCCTGTGAAAAACACAGGGATTAAGACTGCTGGGTTTTTCATGTACCAGACTATCTACAAGCTGCAGGATTGGTTGAACAGGTGAAGGAGTTGTTAGAAGAGAGCAGTTGATAAAATGAGGAGATGGGAACCTGTCCTGGTGGAGAACCCATCTTCCAGGTGTGTTCCATGCCCTTAACAATGGGCCCACTGGGGAAACAGAAACGCCTGGGTGTGCAGGGCTGCACCCAATTTGCAAACACAACCATGGACAGTGAGACTTGGACTGCCTGGGAAATTGTTCTGGGTGTGATGGCCCCTGACAGGGCCACCCCAGAAGCTGCAGGGCTGGCCCTTCATGCACTGGAATTAGGAAAAAGCAGAAGCAAATGAAAGTTAACAATACAAGAATAGGAATTCAGATTCCTCCAGGATGCTTTGGTTTGGTAACTGCTCACTTCAGCTTGGCCTTGCAAAGTGTTGATGTCATAGGAGGAGGAATTGATGCAGATTATCAAGGAGAAATTGAAGTAAGTCTGTTAAACAATAATGAACAAGATTTTGTTTTCCAACCCCATGGCAGGGTAGTACAGTTATTAATATTGCAGTTTTAAAAACAATTGTGAAAGAAGGACATCCACCGCAAATCACCTCTGTTCATGGAGATCAAGAGTTTGGATCCAGCAGACCTAATAATGGAGCCAGAGTGTGGGTCCAGAGGCCAAATGGCCCTCCAGAGGCAGCTGAAGGAACAGCTCTGGGGAAAGACAACACTTTGAATCCTGAAACCTGGGCAGGAATAATGGGAGTATGTCCCTGCAGCCAAGTGTTCTCTGACACAACAAGCTGATGTTATGGGATATTGTTTTACAGATGCTGCCAGACCAAATCTCCCTGTTTGCCCCAAGGACCCCTTTGGACAATGCTCTGATCCACAGGGCTCCATGTGAAGGCTGATGTGACACTGAGGGACTTGCACACCAATTCCAGCCAGGAGCTGGAAATTGGGATCCTCTCCCCTTTGGCTGGAGAAGTGCCAGGCTCCTGGCTGGAATTGGTGTGCAAGTCCCTCAGTGTCACATCAGCCTTCACATGGAGCCCCGTGGATCAGGGCATTTTCCAAAGGGGTCGTTGGGGCAAACAGGGAGATTTGGTCTGGCAGCATCTGTAAAACAATATCCCATAACATCAGCTTGTTGTGGCAAAGAACACTTGGCTGCAGGGATATATTCCCATGCTTCATGCTCAGGTTTCAGGATTCAAACAGTGTTGTCTTTTCCCCAGAGCTGTTCCTTCAGCTGCCTCTGGAGGGCCATTTGGCCTCTGGACCCACACTCTGGACCAATTATTAGGACTGGTGCATCCAAACGTTTTATCTCCACAAACAGTGCTGACTGGAGGTGGATCTCCTTCTTTCACAATCGTTTTTAAACTGCAATATCAATATTTGTGATAACCTGTCATGGGGTTGAATCATCCAATCTTGTTCATTCCTTTTTAACAGAATTTCTTTAATTTCTCCTTGATAATCTGCATCAAATCCTCCTCCCATGACATCAACACTTTGCAAGGCCAAGCTGAAGTGAGCAGTTACCAAACCAAAGCGTCCTGGAGGAATCTGAATTCCTATTCTTGTATTGTTAACTTTCATTTGCTTCTGCTTTTTCCTAATTTATTCCAGTGCATGAAGGTCCAGCCCTGCAGCCTCTGGGGTGGCCCTGTCAGGGGCCATCACACCCAGAACAATTTCCCAGGCAGTCCAAGTCTCACTGTCCATGGTTGTGTTTGCAAATTGGGTGCAGCCCTGCACACCCAGGCGTTTCTGTTTCCCCAGTGGGCCCATTGTTAAGGGCATGGAACAAATCTGGGAGATGGGTTCTCCACCAGGACAGGTTCCCATCTCCTCATTTTATCAACTGCTCTCTTAACAACTCCTTCACCTATTCAGCCAATCCTGCAGCTTGTAGATAGTCTGGGACATGAAAAACCCAGCAGTCTTAATCCCTGTGCTTTTCACAGGAACAGACAAAGCATTCCACATCATAGTATCACCAAACCCTATAAAAACAGCCAATTTCATCCCTTTTTCCTTTCTTCTTTCTATACAATTCACAAAGTTTACCATTGACATTTGGGTCTTTGCCAGTTCTTTTTTGTAGGGTATTTAGTGTTACAGTGAGCAGCCAAACTCACAAATCAGTACTGTTAACAGTATTTCACATTATTGATTTTTAGTTATATATATAAATATAGATTATTGTGTTGTTATTGTTATTTTTATTGTTATTGTTATTATTTTACTTGGACAAACAAGCCTGAGCTCAAGACTAAAACCTTTTTCTGTACCTTCGTGTGGGAGCATTCCAAAAACAACTGTTCTTTCCGTTGCTGCTGTTAACAAAATCCATCCTCGTCTTCCCAAACCCACAAGTTCTTTTCCTTTTTCCATATGCAATGTTTGAATGCATTTTAAGACATCCTGTGGTTCAGCCTTTTTTAACCGACTGCCCCACTGCTCGCACGGTGCTGCGACCTCAGCCCCACTCCAGAGCCAGTGAACTCTGGGGAGGGCTTCCCTTCTGGGAATTTCAGATGGGACTGATTCCTTACATTTACATTTAAAAAGTGGTATTTTGTTGTGATCTGGCCAGACTTTGCCAATTTTGTTTCACCAGTGGGCAGGGTCAGCACCAAAGGCACAAACACCACCTGAAGGAATCAGTGTCACTTACTGCAGCTCTAAGCAGCAAAGGATCACAAAAGGAGCAGCTCAGCAATGCACCCAATCATCACTGCCAAAGATTGCCTGCAGGGATTAACAAAGATCCAGTTGCCCTCAGACTTTGCCATCCCCAGATCCACCCATCAGCTGGGGAAGCTGTCACAGCCAAGGACTGGAGAGCCACTCCTGGACACTGGGAAATCCTGCAGGTGCCTCCAGCCACAGGTGAGCCTCAACCCCTGCTGTGAGAGAGGGCCCAGCTTTGATAGTGCTGGATAAACAAACTGACAGCACTTCTGGTGTGGGAACATCTGCTTTCATCCTCCTCTTGGGTCCCTAGCAAAGCCTGGCCAGGCATCAAGGAGGAACCAAGGGAGTTGACTCTGACCATACACCCCAAACAAGGCCAGATGTCGGATTTCATGGCCTTGTCTGGCTTCTAAACACAGAAAGGTCAATCCATGCTTCATTGATGAGTGGATACATCTATCACAGTGCTAATGACCATGCATATTTCACTAATGAGCAGACAGACAGATAACCTTTGGTTGGAAGGTTCATCCAGAGGTCACCTTAGGCTCGGGGCCTGTTGTTCAGGCCTCACTCAGGGCCTGTTGTTCAGACCTTGGCACTTCAGGGACGAGGTTTAGTGCTGGGCTTGACACTGCTGGGTGACTGGCTGGACTGGATGAGCTCAGAGGTGTTTTCCAGCAGAATGGATTCTATAATTGCAGGATTCTATCTGCTGCATTCAGCTAGCTCCATTACTTAGCAGCATAACTTTGGTCCAAAAGCCCCCTCTTGCTCAGCGCTTGTGGCCTAAGGCTTCAGCTCCTTCAGCTCCTGGTGCTGAGCTGCTCACGCTGAATGAGATGACTCAGAGAGAAGAACAGAGTTCATCCAATTCCTTCTGGGACACAGACAGGGGAGGTGTGAAAACAGGAGCATTGTTTGGTGAGGCCTCTTCTCTGCCCTTCACACCTTTCAGGGCTTTGAAGCAGCCAAGAGCTTTCTCCAGGAGTTCAATGAAGCAGCTGTTCCTGCTCCCAGGTCTGGCTCTTCCCAGTCTCTGACCTTCACTGGTTTTGTCCCTCTTGCTGTGCCCTCTGTTCCCCCAAGGCTCGGTGGCTGCTGCCCAGGACTTTGGGACTGGCACAGAGCAAGGGGTCGAGCCCCTCTTTTCTGTGCCCTTGGAGCTGCCTGGTCACAGCAGCCTTTTCCATCTGGAAGCTCCACATGGAGAAGGAGTCTCCAGCTCTGTTCCTGGCGCAAGGTGCAGGAGCCCAGGGCTGCCATCTCAAGTCCCTGCTGGCACTGAGGGCTCCCAGGTGCCTCAGGCTGCTGTGACACCGCTGCACAGGGAGGGAAGCATGGCAGAGGCTGCACTGAAAGTCAGCTCCATGTGCTGCTCTTGGTACTGCCGGTGGTGCTGGTGTTGCTGGTGCTGCTGGTGCTGGTGCTGGTGTTGCTGCCGATGGTGCTGGTGCTGGTGATGCTGGTTCTGCTGGTGATGCTGGTGCTGCTGCTGCTGCTGCTGGTCGTGCTGCTGGTACTGCTGGTGATGCTGGTGCTGTTGCTACTGTTGCTGCTGGTACTGGTGCAGGTGCTGCTTGCAATGCTGGTGCTGGTGCTGCTGCTGGTGGTGCTGGAGCTGCTGCTGCTGCTGGTGCTGCTGGCACTGCTGGTGCTTCTGCCACGGTTGCTGCTGCTGTTGCTGCTGCTGAAACTGCTGGTGCTGTTGCTGCTGGTGCTGCTGGTGGTACTGCTGGTGGTGGTGCTGCTGCTGCTTCTGCTTCTGCTGCTGAAACTGCTGGTGCTGCTGCTGCTGCTGGTGCTGGAGCTGCTGCTGGTGCTGGTGCTGCTGGCACTGCTGGTGCTGCTGCCACGGTTGCTGCTGCTGTTGCTGCTGCTGAAACTGCTGGTGCTGTTGCTGCTGGTGCTGCTGGTGGTACTGCTGGTGGTGGTGCTGCTGCTGCTTCTGCTTCTGCTGCTGAAACTGCTGGTGCTGCTGCTGCTGCTGGTGCTGGAGCTGCTGCTGGTGCTGGTGCTGCTGGCACTGCTGGTGCTGCTGCCACGGTTGCTGCTGCTGTTGCTGCTGCTGAAACTGCTGGTGCTGCTGCTGCTGGTGGTGCTGGTGCTGCCGCTGCTGCTGCTGGTGCTGCTGGTACTGCTGGTGCTGCTGCTGGTGCTGCTGGTTCTGGTGGTGCTGCTGTTGGTGCTGCTCCAGGTGCTGCTGGTGCTGCTCCAGGTGCTGGTACTGCTGCTGTTGGTGATGCTGGTGCTGGTGATGCTGGTGCTGCTGCTGGTGGTGCAGGTGCTGCTTGCAACGCTGGTGCTGGTGCTGCTGCTGGTGGTGCTGGAGCTGCTGCTGCTGAAACTGCTAGTGCTGCTGCTGCTGGTGCTGGTACTGCTGGTGCTGCTGGTGCTGGTGCTGCTGATGCTGGTGGTGATGCTGGTATTGCTGCTGCTGCTGCTGGCACTGCTGGTGCTAGCGGTGGTGGTGCTGGTGGTGATGCTGAAACTGCTGCTGCTGGTGGTGGTGCTGCTGTGGGTGCTGGTGCTGCTGGTACTGTGGTGGTGGTGCTGGTGCTGGTGCTGCCGGTGCTGCTGCTGCTGCTGCTGGTACTGCTGCCACTGTTGCTGCTGCTGTTGCTGCTCCTGAAACTGCTGGTGCTGCTGGTGCTGCTGGTGCTGCTGCTGTTGTTGTGGCTGCTGGTACTGCTGGTACTGCTGCTGGTGCTGGTGCTGCTGGTGGTGCTGGTGGTGCTGCTGGTGCTGCTGGCACTGCTGGTGCTGCTGGCGCTGCTGGTGCTGCTGGTGCTGCTGGTGCTGGTGCTGCTGGTGCTGCCGCTGCTGCTGCTGGCACTGCTGGTGCTGGTGGTGCTGGTGGTGATGCTGGTGCTGGTGGCACTGCTGGTGCTGCTGCCACTGTTGCTGCTGCTGTTGCTGCTGCTGAAACTAGTGGTGCTGGTGGGGCTGCTGCTGGTGCTGCTGGTGCTGCTGGTGTTGTTGCTGCTGTTGTTGTGGCTGCTGGTACTCCTGCTACTGCTGGTGGTGCTGGTGGTGGTGGTGCTGCTGCTGCTGCTGGTGATGCGGGTGTTGCTGGTGGTGCTGCTGCTGAAACTGCTGGTGCTGCTGCTGGTGGTGCTGGTGCTGGTGGTGCTGCTAGTGGTGCTGCTAGTGATGCTGCTGGGAATGCTGGTGCTGCTGGCACTTCTGCTGCTGGTATTGCTGGTGCTGCTTCTGGTGCAGCTGCTGCTGCTGGTTCTGCTGCTGCTGCCGCTGCTGCTTGTGCTGCTACTGTTGCTGCTGCTGAAAACTGCTGCTGCTGCTGCTGCTGCTGCTGTACTGCTGGTGATGCTGCTGCTGGTGCTGGTGCTGCTGGCCCTGCTGGTGCTGCTGGCCCTGCTGGTGCTGCTGCTGGTGCTGGTGGTGCTGCTGCTGGTGCTGCTGGCACTGCTGGTGCTGCTGGTGCTGGCGCTGTTGATGTTGGCAGTGATGCTGGTACTGCTGCTGCAGCTGCTGGTGCTAGTGGTGGTGCTGCTGCTGATGAAAGTGCTGCTGGTGCTGCTGCTGCTGCTGGTGGTGGTGGGGCTGCAGTTGGTGCTGTTGGTGCTGGTGCTGCCGCTGCTGCTGCTGGTGCTGCTGGCACTGCTGGCACTGCTGATGCTGGTGGTGCTGGTGCTGGTGCTGCTGGTGCTGCTGGTGCAGGTGCTGCTGGTGCTGCTGTTGCTTCTGGTGCTGGTACTGCTGCTGCTGGTGCCACTGCTGCTTGTGCTGCTGCTGTTGCTGCTGCTGAAACTCCTGGTGCTGCTGCTGCTGGTGCTGGTGCTGCTGTTGCTGGTGCTGCTGCGATCATTTTTCCAGCACTGCCCCAGACTGAGGGATCAGATCCAGGCACTGCTGCTGCTCCCTCGGGACCAGCCCCAGTTTGGTTGTTGCTGTCAGTGCCAGCAGAAGCCGTGGCTGGAGCAGCGGGTGCTGACAGTGCCCCAAGGCCCGGGGCTGGAGGGGTCCTTGGGCTGGGGCTGGGAGGGAGCTGCCCCTTGTTCTCCCTCTGCCTCACGCAGAGCTGGGCCGGGCACAAGTGGGGCAGCAGAGCCAACAGGGAGCCTGCGAGTCTCTTCCAGCCGTGCCTGCTCAGAGTTTGGCCTTGGAGCTTCAGGTGGGCAAAGGCAGCTGCTCTGCTCCCTCTGCGTGTCCCCGTGTTCAGCAGTGCTGCTCCATCAGTCTGTGCCCAGCAACGGGGAAAAGCCTCAGCCCTGCAGGGCCAGGAGCTGCCGGGCTCTGCCTGAGCAGCTCAGCCAGCGGGAAGGGAGCTGCTCCACATGGGAACCAAGAGCAAAGGACACCTCTTTTTCATAGCATGATTTCTGTTTAAAGGGGAAAAATGTGGAAAATAAAAGATAAAATCTTCTATAAAATGTGAAAGATAAAAAGTGTGCAGTGAAAAATCTTCTATAACTTTGAATTAAGGCGTAATTGGTCTTTTGAAACATAAAACTCAGTTACTTACTTTGTAAATGTGCTGATGGCATGATGCATCTTACCGGCCTCAGGAACCTTTTAGAAAAAGATTTTGGGGTTTGATTCCAATATTGCTATTTTAAATTGTGGTGAAATTGGAGTGAAGCAAGAAGAAACTGCTTTGCGCCTTGCCAGCTCCAAGCAGCACTGGGAATCTAAACTCTATCAAACCCCAAATCCTTTAGAAGACGTCCTTCCTTCTCACCCTGTGAATGAGCTGCACATTCCCTTTCAAACATTCAGGGGTTTCTTAAAGATGCAAACTCACACTTACAGCTTTTTGCGCTGGTTTGGAAGTGCAGAAGGGCGATTCTTCATTCATCAGCTCCAGACTGCACTGCCTCAGGAACCAGCAGTGGCATTTCTAGAGGAGGAAAAGAGTGCAATTGCACAATTCCAGCCAAAAAGAAAGGAAGAGTGGGACATAGAAAACATCCTGTGCAGATGCAGGCATTCAGCTGGGACTGTGGAGAGTTGGGCTTCTTGCCAATTGGATGTGTGTCCCTAACTGCAATCTCTTGGCCTGCAGGAGAGTCTCACTCACCTGCAAAAGCAGAAAGCTCAGGCGGTGTGCTGGGAACAGGCGGTGTGATGCAAAGCTGTCAGAGCAATGTGAGGGCAGAGTGAGCCCAGCTGTGCCTGGGGCTGAGCCCAGCAGAGCCCTGGCAGAGCCCAGAGCAGCCTCAGCATCCGCAGAGCCCGGCTGCAAAGAGAGAAACCAGAAACCGCCTGTCAGCTGAAGGCTCCTGTCCCCTTGTCCCAGCCAGCCGCTGTGCCCAGGCCATGCTGGCCGTGCTCAGAGCTGGGCCCAAAGCTGCCCATCACTGCTGCCTCTGGGAGCAGAGCAGGAGGGCAGGACATGTGCCCAGCCTGCAGCCAGCCACGGCAGATCCAGTCCCTCAGCAGCTGCCCAGAGACAAAAAGCAGCTTGGCAGCCAACTGAAGAATTGGTTGCATCCACCCCAGCCAAGGGGGGAACCTTTGGTGCTGGCCAGGCTGTGCCATGCCCAGATCTGGGAGCATCCCCTGGCTGTGGACTCACCTGCAAATTGGGCGTGGAGCAAGTCTTTGAAGAAGACATGCCAGAATTGAAATCCATCATCTTCAGCTGGCCAGATGGAGGAAGAGATTGCCATCCTTGAGGTTGCCCTTGGTGTCTCCAGCAGCAGCCCCACCTGGTAACAGCTTCTCCAGGGGCTCCTTCTCCTTGCCTACGGGCCAGACCAGGCTGTCAGTGCTCTGTCCAGGGTCCCAGCCATCAGTGGAGCAGACAAGCAAAAGCAGGGGGAATGGTGGCCACCAGTGCTTGCCACAGCAGGTGTCCAGCTCAGCTCCAGCCCAAGAGCTGTGTGTTCCCTTCTGATGAGCCCTGCTCAGAGCTACAGGCAGGACAAAAACAGCCTGATTTGCTTTGCCACTGATTGCCAAGAAATGTGTGGAGCTGTTACCTGCCAGGCCGCTGGATCCAACTGTGCATGTGGATCTCTCCCGTCTCCTAGGGCAGATGAACACCCTGCATCCAAGGATCGCGGAAAAGGTCTTCTAAGGATGGCCTGTCCAAGGGTTGCATGGACAAACACCTCTTAATAATATCTTGGCATTCTGAAGAGAGAAACCAGGAATCAGCAGTCAGTTGGAGAAGTTGCCGCCCCCTTGCAATGCCCAGGCCATGCTGGGTGTGCCCAGAGCTGGGCCTAAACTTCCCCATGGATTCCCTGTTTGCAGGAGAGCAGGACATGTGCCACCTCCTCAGCAGCTGCCAGAGCAGGATGCTCATGAGCCCGCTGCTGTCTCCCAAGTCCGGTGCTCCCCCTGTGCCCAGAGATGAGGATTCACCTTGGGAGAGCCGTCGTGGGAACAAGATCCGTCCCCAGATCATCTGCTGGCCCCTCATGAATGGGTGCTTCCCGATGACCAGCTGGTATAGCAGGAGGCCCAGGGACCAGATTGTTGCCGCCTGGCCATGGTAGCGTTGCTGGTGGATCCACTCTGGTGGGCTGTAGGACAGGGTTCCTGTGGAACACAGATGGAGCTCATCAGGGGGTGCTGCTGCTCCCAGAGCCTCGCCCCAGCATCCCTGGGCATGTGGGGGCTGCCCCAGTGGCACACGGGGTGACCCACTGCCCTCTCGCCAGCACCTGGACTTGGCTACAAACCCAGGGCTGGAAAAGAAACCACTGCTGCTGGAAGAGGGCAGCAGAAGCACTGGGGAGGCCCAACCATGACAAGCAAATAAAAACCCACCCCATGGTAGAGAAAAACACACTCTCCTCCCTGCCTGCATGGCCTCCAAAAAATTGTTAATAAGCCAAGGCAAACGTGGGGAGCAGAGGAGTTCAAGCCCTTGCTCACTGATGCACCAAACTCTCTGGGGCATGGGGTCAGACCCCTGCCTTCTGCTACCCCCATGGGGGTTTTTGTCAGGCTGGCTGTCCCAGCCCCAGCCCAGGGCACAGTGGGTGCTGCTGAAGGCTGTTGGCAGGGCTGGGAGCTGGCCCCCCTCACATCCCCATTCAAATCAATTTGGCTCAAGCATTAATCCCATCCTGGCAGCAACACGGGGAATCCCCGGTGCCACACCCAGGCTGGGCCATGAGATGGCCAGGAGCATCCCCTGCAAGGGCTCACCTGCAAACTGGGTGTAGGCTGTGTCTTGCAGGAAGGCGCCACAGCCAAAGTCGATCAATTTCAGCTGCCCTGTGGCCAGGTCGAGCAGGATGTTCTCTGGCTTGATGTCCCTGTGCAGGACCCCGCAGCTGGTGCAGTGCTGCACGGCCTCCAGCAGCTGCCTAAACAGCCCCCGCGCCTCCTTCTCCGGCAGGAACCTCTGCTCCGCCAGCAAATGCGAGAGGTCCTGGCACCGCTCTGGACGCTCCAACACTAACACGAAGCTGTCGGGGAGCTCAAGCCACTCCAGCAGCTGAATGATTCCAGCACAGCCAGAGGACACCCTGTCCAGCAGCACGATCTCCAGGGGAGCACGGGTGCCATCGGGCTGCGGGAGGAGCACGGTGCTGTCAGTGGGGCTGAGGCCGTGCCAGGGCTCTGGGACCCCTCAGCCAGCCCGGGATGCTCTGCACACCTCGCTCACCCCAGGCCCGCTCTCCCCGCAGGGCTCTCGGTGGCTCCCACCCTGCCGGGCCCCGGCTCATCCCTGCCCGGCACGCCCCGGCTTCTGCCGCTGGCCCCGCTCACTCACCAGCTCGCCCCAGAGCCGGACGCGATCCCGCGGCACGCATTTGATGGCCACCTGTGAGCAAGGAGCAGCAGAGGGTTGAGCTCGCTGCCGCCCCGCCGCCCCCCCGCCATCTCCTCCGCCCCCTCCTCCTCCTCCTCCTCTGCCCACCGCTCACCGGGGCACCGTCCAAGAGTCGCGTGGCCGCGAAGACGCTGCCGAAGCCGCCGCGCCCCAGCAGCGGGCCCAGCTTGTAGCGCTGCTGCAGGGCCTCCTGCGCCTTCCCTGGCGGCGAGTCGTGGCCATCAGCGCTCGGCCCGGGGCCAGGAACGGCCCCCGAGCGCTCCCCGACCTCCCCGGGCCGGGCATCCGCAGGCGTTCCCTCATTGGAACGCGGCAGCGGCGGCTCGGGGCCAGCGGCCGCGCTGCTGAGCGGCGGAGCTCGGGCCGGGGAAGCCGCAGCGGAGGCGGCGGCAGCGGCCGCGCCGCCTGTGTCCTCCGCGGGCCCCGGGAGGAGCCGGGGCCGGGGGCAGGGCCGGGGCCACGGTCAGGGCCGGGGTCTGGACCGGAGCCTGCGTCGGGGCCGGGGCCGGGATCGGGCCAGGCGGAGCCAAAGGGCAGCGATTCCGCCCCAGCCCCAGGCAATGATGCCCGCCCAGCAGCGCCAGCGCCAGCACAGCCAGAGCCGGGCGGAGGCGAGACCACGGCGGGACGGCCGCGGGCGGGCCCGGGGGCGGGCCGGGGGCATGGCCCGGGCGGGCACAGGGAGAGGGAACCTGGAAGAGGAGGGGACGAAGGAAAAGGGAGACGCGGAGGGAATGTGGGACAGTGGGAAAGGGAGAGGAGAAACAGAAAAGTGATAAATTTGATGCTTTCGCTGCTTCCGCTGCTGCTGCTGCCGCCGCTGCTGCCGCTGCTGCTGCCGCTGCAACTGAAGCACCGGGACCGTTTGTCCCCGTGTCCGTTTGTCCGTTGCCCGCTCGGCCCCGCCCCGAGCCCCGCGCTCCCCGGGCAGCCCCTGAGCCTGGCCAAACACGGGAACTTTTCCCTGTTGAGCCAAGAGCCAGAGTCTTGACTCCTGCACAGGGGCACAGGAATGCCCTTGGTTGCTGCTGTGCCTCGTCCCTGCTGAGGGTCAGACACCATCTGAGCACATTCCCTGAATGCAGAATTTGTACCTGACCCAAGCACTGCACTTGTGTCTCCAGCATTGCTTTCCAAGTAAAACAGCGGAAGGCAAACTGCGTATAGCTCATGGTATTTTACAGTGTCTAAAACTTGCCAAGTCTCAGATCTTAGAGGTGAGATCCATTTGGAATGAATGGGATGGAGAAAGTGCAAGACGGAAAAGAGAAACATAAAAATAAATAGAGAAAAACATATTGGTTGTTTCTTTTGATTTTATTTTCATTTCATAAAGAAGTGGTTTCAATTTTCCCAGAATCTTCTCCACAGTCCTTTCTGTTCTTTCCAAAAACCTGTCCTGGAGAAGAAGGCACAGCTCCTGTCACAAGATGTGCCCCCAGCTGCAGCTTCTCTTGGCTTCCCACACAGTGACTGCAGCACAACTCTTGCAGCAGAGCAGGACAAATGTTTGAAGAACTTGACAACTTGTTCTTTCTTTTCCTTCTGGACAGTGGAGTTGTGCCATTGGTAAGGTTTTCACTGTTCCTCTTCTAGCCAAAGAAAACATGATGAGGTACCAGGAATTGTTGGGGAATACATGCCTGGCTGAATGTGGAGAAAGAATCTCCAGAGCCTGCAGTCAGAAGTGGAGAGCTAATAATTCCAGTAGCCCCATGGGCATCTTGAAAGTGATCTGGAACGTGAAGATGGGCTGACAGAGGGAGTTTGTTTCTGTGTTTAGTTTAGATGATTTCACATCTCTTGCAGTGGTAGAAATCAAGAGCACAATCAGTTGATGATAAGCATCAGAACATGATAAGCTGGACCTCTCAGTGGATGACAGAAAGACTGTGAAAAGGAGAAATGCAGGGAATGACTTGGTAAACTTTGTATATAAGAAGGCACATTTTTTCCTAATAATTCCCAATTCATTCCCTTTGCTTCTATCCTTTTAAAAAGGCCAACTGCATGTCAGATTCCCCATGAAATGAGAACCCTGAGCTTGTGGGACTGCCTGAAAGGTGCCCTGTTCCTTTTTCTTCTGCTGCTCAGAAGAAACAATGAATCGAGTTGGGAAGTTCTGGTATTTCTTTCTCCTGCTGGATTTCTTCATTTTTTTTGCCACTGCAGAGGCAGTTTCTGTGATGGCCTCTGTCAGTTGATTCTATTTCAGCAGCAGCAGCAGCAACAGGGCTGTGTTTGAGCACTGCAAATGTGACCTGTGTGGCTTTAATTCTCCTTGACTTTGTGCTCAGGGGGTTGGGAGCATTTTGATCTCTACTGATCATGGTACCTGAAACAAAAATCCTGAGTTCCCTGTAACAAAAGCACAGTGGGTAGCACTGATTGAAAGAGGCAATTGCAGTTGTATTACTAAAATTCAAGTGGCAAGCAGAAGAGGGGCAAGAGCAGCTTGGATCTACAACTGCCAAGGCAAATGTGGATTAAATAATTTTGTGGGACTTTTCTGGAATTTTGTGGGATTTGAGAAAATTTAAATAATTTTGTGGGATTTTTGTGGAACTTTGTGGGATTTTTGTGGATTTAGTGAAATTTGCAGAGATTGTGTGGGATATTTCTGGAATTTGGTGGGGTTTTGAGAAGATTTAGGCAATTTTGAGGGATTTTTCATGATTTTTTTGGGATATTGAGAGAATATTGTTGGATGCCTCTGGAATTTTTTTTTTAATGTTGTGGAAATTGCAACAGATTATGTGGGATATTTCTGGAATTTGGAAGGTTTTTGAGAAAATTTAAATAATTTTGTGGGATTTTTCTGGAATTTGGTGGGAATTTTCTGGAACTTGGTGGGATTTTTTTGAATTTTGTGTGATTTTGCTGGAATTCTGTGGGGTTTTGATGAAATTTAAATAATTTTGTGGGATTTTTCTTGAATTTTGAGGTATTTTTCTGCAATTTTGTGGGATTATTTTTAGAATGTTGTGAAATGTTTTGAAATTTTGTGGGATTTTGAGGAGACGATGAATTTAGAAAATTTTTTCTTAGATTCTGAGAAATTTTGTGGAGATTTTGTGGGGTGTTTCTGGAATTTGGTGGGGTTTGGAGACGATTTTGGGGAATTTTGTGGGATTTTGAGAAAATTTAAAGAATTTTGTGGGACTATTGTGGAATTCTGTAGGGTTTTGGGAAGATTGAGGGAATTTTGCGGGATGTTTCCGGAATTTTCTGGGATATTTTTGGAATGTTGTAGAATTTTCTGGAATTTTGTGGCATTTTGAGGAGACTTGAAGAATTTTGAGTGATTTTTCTAGATTTTGTGTAAATTTGTAATTATTTTGTTGGATGTTTCTGGAACTTTGTTAGATGTTTCTGAAATATTTAGGGAATTTTGTGGGATTTTTCTGGAATTTTGTAGGATTTTGTAGGATTTTGAGAAGACTTGAGTAATTTTGAAAGTTTTTTCTTAGATTGTGTGGAAATTTGTGAAGATTTTTTGGGATTTTTGAGGAATTTTGTGGGATATTGAGGAGACTTGAAGAATTTTGAGGCATTTTTCTTAAATTGTGTGAAAATTTGTAAAGATTTTGTGGGATGTTTTTGGAATTTGGTAGGGTTTTGAGAAGTTTTAATGCATTTTGTGAGACGTTTGTGGAATTTTGTGGGATTTTTCTGGAATTTTAAGGGATATTGAGGAGACCTGAAAAATTTTAAGGGGTTTTTCCTAGATTTTGTAGTAATTTTTAATGATTTTGTGGGATGTTTCTGGAATTTGGTAGGGTTTTGAGAAGTTTTAATGCATTTTGTGGGATGTTTCTGGAATTTTTGTGGGATTTTTCTGGAATTTTCTTGGATATGGAGGACACTTAATGAATATTGAGGGATTTTTCTTAGATTTTGTAGAAATCTGTGGAGATTTTGTGGGATGTTTCTGGAATTTGGTAAGGTTTTGAGAAGATTTAGGGAATTTTATGGTATGTTTGTGGGAATTTTATGGGATTTTTATGGAATCATGTGGAATGTTTCCTGAATTTTGTGGGATTTTGCGGAAATTTTCTTGGACATGTCTAGAATTTTGTAAGATTTTTCTGGAATTCTGTGGCATTTTGAGAAAATTTAAATAATTTTGTGGCATTTTTCTGGTATTTTGTAGCATTTTTTTGGAATGTTGTGGAATTTTCTGAGATTTTGTGGGATTTTGAGAAGACTTGAGTAGTTTTGAAAGATTTTTCTTGGATTGTGTGGAAACGTGGAGATTTTGTGGGATGTTTCTTGAATTTGGTGGGGTTTTGAGAAGATTTAAGGAATTTTGAGGGATTTTTTCGCAATTTCATGATGCTTTTCTGGAATTTTGTGGGATTTTGAGAAAATGTAAAAAATTCTGAGGGATGTTTCTGGAATTTTGTGCGATTTTTTTTGAATGTTGTGGAATTTTCTGGAATTTTGTGAGATTTTGAAGAGACTTGAAGAATTTTGAGGAGTTTTTCTTCGATTGTGTGAAAATTTGTGGAGATTTTCTGGGATGTTTCTGGAATTTGGTGCGGTTTTGAGAAGATTTTTCTACAGTTTTGCCGGATTTTTTTTTAAATCTGTGGGATTTTTCTGGAATTTTCAGGGATTTTCAGTAAATTTTCCTGGGCATTTAAAGAATTCTGTGAAATTTTTCTGGAATTCTGTGGCATTTTGAGAAAATTTAAATAATTTTGTGGCATTTTTCTGGAGTTTTGTAGGGTTTTTTTGGAATGTTGTGGAATTTTCTGAGATTTTGTGGGATTTTGAGAAGACTTGAGTAATTTTGTAAGATTTTTCTTAGATTGTGTGGAAACTTTTGGAGATTTTGTGCGATGTTTCTGGAATTTGGTAGGGTTTTTAGAAGATTGTCCTGGGTTGATTATGATGTTAAAGTGTATCCCCATTCTTCCACCCAACCCAGACACCGGTTTTGTATTCTTAAAATTTCATCTAAGAGTAAAAGTGAGTGGAAAAGAAGCACCGAGTCTGTTATCAGAAGCTGTACTTGCTCCCCCCCCGCATCGGGAGTTTTGACTACAGGACAGACAGACAACAAGAGACAGATCACCTTGGCTTTCCAGCCAGCCGGATCAGAGCGGTCTTCCTGGACTGTTTTCTTTCCCTTTTTCTGAAACGAATCGAACCTGCTCTGGACTGGGGACTCGGGGGAGCACCGGGAGCTTGCACCCGTGGACTACCGGGAGCCCAGCCTGGGCAGCGGCATTGTCCAGCCCGAGCAGATGGCGGCCCGGCTCCCGCCTCGGTTTCTGCCCGGCTGGCTCGATCAGCCGGGCTGCCGTCCGCCTGCAGGCTTCAGCGGGGCCGGCCGGGGCCGAGCGGGAAGGAAGCCGCCGTCGGAGCGAAAGCCTCCGAGAGAGAGCCGGCGAGAAAGCTTCCTCGCAAAGGGAAGGGACCGAGCCTCAAGCCGCTGGTGGCCCCGTCGGCCCGCTCCTCAGCCCCCGCAGGCGTTGTCGCCGTGCCGAGCGGCCGGCCGCTTGGGGAGCCGCCTGGGGCGTGGGCGGGGAGGGGCCGATGGCGGCGGCCCCAACCATCGCCCAGCAGGGGGGCGGGGAAAAGCCCGGAAGGCGGCGCCGCGGGAGCCGGCGGGGGAGGGCGGTTCCGTGCCGGGTCCGCACGTCTCGGCAGCGAGCCCCCGCAGGCGGGCCCGGGGCCAAAGACCTCCGCGGACCGCCGAAGAGCCGGCCTGTGCAAGCGGCCGCCCGCTCGCCTCTTCTACCGGCGACTCGAGTCGAGTCACTATGACTCTTAACAGAGGTAAGTATGCATTACTAACTGGGCTTAGCCGCGGAAATCAGACCTCCTCGTGGTCCCGCTGGATACCCGCAAGGGTAACTAGCTGATTTCTGCCCCAGTGTGAGTGAGGTTGTGTTTTTCACTGCCTCCCTGCCTTTGGACTCGCCACCCAAAGTGCAGTTTCACGATTTTGCGTCGAAAAATTATCGGCAGAAGCTCCTTAAAAGCTCCCTGCCTGAAACCGAGCCCGCCGGTAAAGTTGGGCAAAGCTGACAGCGCTTGAGGGGGTGCTGTTAGTCAATATTCCCTCAATTGGACTTACTTTTAATTTGAAACGGCACCACGGTAAAGGCTTTAAAGCTACTCCGTGTGTCCACGGCGACTCAAACTAATTTTAAAGACTGGGATATAAAATCGCCACAAAAACCAAATTTTAAACCCTCAGAATTGGGAAGGGAGGTTTGGAAAAGTTTAAAACTGGAATTCTACAACTCGATGCATTGTGCCGAAGAATGTAATGGCCATTGTGTGGGGCGGGAGGGGTTGGAGGAATACCCTGATGTGTACTGTGATGATACAATGACTTGCTTATCTCTAGATGATAACGGGATTGATAAGAGCCAGGAAAGGATTACCACACCCCCACCCACCCAGGAAGAAGCAGCCGTTTTATCAGAGCCAGAGGAAAGCACTATTCAACCACCAAACAATGGGGAATCAGAAGACTGCCCTGTCATATCAGTTCCAGATAAGAATCCACCCTGCCCGCGCTGTGGTATTAAAATGAATCAAATGCTTGAATTAACTGAACATTTACTCAGAGTACATGGAATTAGAGAATGCAAATTTAAATGCACCAAATGTGATTTGGAAAATACAAATTTTCACAGCATTGCCTGCCACTATCCAAAATGCAAAGGTAAAATAAAAGAACCATCCCCAGGAAAATGGCCCTGCAATGTATGCCAGATGAGTTTTCAAACTAAAATTGGACTGGGACAACATAAAAGAATTGCACATCCAGCAGTCAGACACCAGGAGAGGCTAGAAGCCATGAGACCAAAAGAAACATCAGCAAGAGGAGCCCACAAGAAATGCTGGAGTGAAGAGGAGGAAAATCTACTGATCCAACTAATAAAACAATATGAGGGTAATAAAAACATTAATAAACTGATTGCTGAACACATCCCATCCAAAACTTCAAAACAAATCCGTGACAAGAGACGCTGTCTGATGTTAAAACAACAAGCCTCAATTGGTTTACAAACTAACAGAAAAACAGAAAAGCAGCCACAGGAAAAAATTCAAAAGCCATCAAAGCGTAAAGAAACCACAATAAATCAGTTGAAAAAGCACTAGGAAGAGATTATCCCATCAAAGATCAGCGATGG
>NC_081278.1:2140095-2177595 GCF_030490865.1 Poecile atricapillus
GATGGATGTTGATTTACAAGTGGTTTCAGCAGAACCAAAAAAAACTGATTCTGTTTTGTCTGCCCCCACTTCACCCAATCCTGTTTCACCTAACCCTATCTCATCTAACCCCACTTCACCTTTCCCTCTTTATCCTCCTCTACCGCCTTCACCTGATCCTTCTTCTCCAGGAGATGATCAAAATATAACTGTGATACAAGGGAATGTGAAAAATGCTGGGGAGGAAGATAGCAATAGCAGGGGTGATGATAATAAATCAGAGACACCGGTATCCCATCAGACTCAGTCAAAGCTTGCTCCGGTTCTGGGTAGAACGGGAAAAGATTTGGGCAGACAAAGGAAGACTGTGATTGCCCCCTTGAGACAAGGAGTAGGAATAGAGGGGCCGGTGGTTGTGAAAGTTCCTTTTTCCCCGGCAGACTTGATAATTTGGAAACAATCAGCTGGAACTTAGAGAGAAAATCCTGATAAAGTAGCAGGGGTTGTAAAAATGATGATGAAAACTCCGAATTCAGATTGAGAAGATATACAAGTAATATTGGATAATTTAATGGACTCTACTGAGAAAGAGATGGTGCTTAGAGCAGCCAAGGAGAAGGTGAGAGAAGATCTCA
The DNA here is from genome assembly GCF_030490865.1 of Poecile atricapillus. Classification (NCBI taxonomy): domain Eukaryota; kingdom Metazoa; phylum Chordata; class Aves; order Passeriformes; family Paridae; genus Poecile; species Poecile atricapillus. The sequence continues at coordinate 2,140,710 of NC_081278.1, forward strand.
GGATTGGGGTGGTGACAGGGACTTTAGATGAGAACTTTCCAACCAAGGATCCAGGGTGGGATCCCAATGCCTTTGGGGACATGCGGAGGCTGAAGAGATATCAAGAGTGGGTCCAGATAGGGGTTGGGAATGCTATACCTAAGGCTATGAATTGGTCTAAATTGTATGATGTAAGACAGGAAAAGAAAGAATCTCCTGCTGCATTTTTGGAAAGGCTTAAGGAGGCAGCAAGAAAGTCTACAGATCTTCAATTAGAAACAGAACAAGCGAAAGTTGAGCTTGCGTTCATTTTTCTTGGGTAGTTGCAGGATGATATTAAGAGAAAATTGCAGAAGTTAGAAGGAGAGGACTTAAGGAATTTGAATAAATTACTTGAAGTGGCTTGGAAAGTATACAATAACAGGGAGAATGAAGCTAGTAAAAAGCAGCAGCAAAATCTTTTGGCAGTGATACAAGGAAGAGAGAATCCAGGTTTCAGAGGACGCAGCAGAGGTGGTCATGGACTGGGGAGGGGCGGACTTGGCAGAAGACGAGGGAGATCGGTTTTGCCAAGATTAGGGTTAAATCAATGTGTTTATTGTAGACAAGAGGGGCACTGGAAAAATGAATGCTGAAATCGGTTTAAGCAGGGCAATCAATTAAATCAGAATCAAGACGCTTCAAAATTAACGGTGCTGGGGGAGTACAGGAGCTGTCTAGAATCGGAACAAAAGCCAATACAAGAACCTTTAGTAACTATACAATTGAGAGATAAAGAAGTAAAATTTCTGGTGGATACGGGGGCTACATATTCTGTGCTAAATGATCTAAAAGGGCAAATTGGAGACAGAACAGCAACAATAGTTGAAGCCACAGGGAAGGAAGCGAATCGACCATTCCTGCAACCCCTGGATTTGTGTTTTGGAAACAAGGTTTTAACACATGAATTTTTATATGTGCCTGAGTGTCCAATTCCAATTTTAGGATGAGATTTATTAGCTAAACTCGATGCAGTGATAATTTTTGAGAATGGGGAACTTTTAATGAAAATACCCGAATCAAAGACAGGACAAATTTTAATGATAAAAGAAAAACCAGTCCCTACTGTCCCTTGGGAAGTAGAGGATGCAATAATTCCCTCAGTATGGGAAACAGACATACCAGGAAAATCTAAATTAGCACAAGCAGTACCTGTGGAATTAAAAGAAGGGGCAAAATCTGTAGAGGTCAAACAGTATCCCATAAAGCGAGAAGCACGGCAAGGAAAAGATTATTGATAAATTTTTGAAGTACCAAATTCTGGAAGAATGTGAATCAGAATTTAATACACCAATATTTCCAGTGAAGAAACCAAATGGTGAGTACAGATGAGTACAGGATTTGAGAGCAATAAATGGAATAACTAAAGATATTTACCCAGTGGAAGCTAATCCTTACACATTGTTGACATCTGTGAAAGAGAAATATAAATGGTTTACTGTAATTGATTGTCATGGGGTAGCTTTACTTTTAAGACAGCTTGGAGAATTAAGGAAGTTGAAGCTGTTGGTGGCTGATGGGAGTTTTTCCTCTTGACCAATTATCAGTCATTTCCAAGAATTGACAACAGTTCTGACCATTAAAAAGTGAATTCAACTTGTAAACACCCCCTTAAAAAGTACAGTCAGAGCTGTCTTGCCCTCTTTGGTTTCCAGCTTCTGACAAGGTAACAAGGCTCTGTCTTAGTCTCCTCTCCCCTCCAGGCCGGAACGAGGCCGCAGGGAGGGGGTGGGGTGGAGATGCAGAGCCGGCCAGCCGAGCTTGGACTGAAACCTGACACCATGAACTCTTGCAGCTTTTTAAAGCTTTTAATTCTTTTACTACCTGGATAAACATACAGACTACTCTTTTTTCCCAGAAAGACAGATAAAGAGAGACAATCAACATGCAAAAGACATCATAGAACCACCAAAAACCAGTGAGGAAAAGAGTTAAGTTTAAATAAGAAAGGGGGAATAAGAAGATGCTTACAGCTGAAATATCTTTCTATTACAGCTATGGAGATGGACAATAGTAATTTAAAAGACTCCTTTAATTCTTGACTAGAGTATGGGAGGAATAGAGTGTTCAAAGCGTGGACTTTAGAGAAAAAGAGAGAGTGGTTGTGATACTGTGGGTTGCTGGAAATGGGTAGAGTGAAGGTTTTGAAGCCTTGAGGGGGCAAGGGGAAAGCTGTTTTCCAGGAAGGCTCACAGAAACAGATGAAGAAGACTTCTACCTTTGAATAACTTATCCTTAAAATGGCATCCCTAGACTCATTGACCCATGCACACCTCGGAGTGATGTGGAATGGGAGGAGTGAACTCTAAAAACTCCATAGATTAGCAGAAGGAGACTTCTGTTTCTCTACAAAGACTGATGAAAAGACTCTAGCAAAAATTAGGACTGTTTTTGACCACCAAGGTTCTAAAGTTTTTGTCTCTATGTTATCATGTGTACAAAAAAATGGTCAAGTAGTGAAAGATAAAAGGGTTTTCTGAAAGTTTATTCTGGTGTTCTTATTCTTGTAGTTTGTTAATAAACTGTCTTTATTCTTTTTAAGTTTTAAGCCTGTTTTGCTCTTATTCTAATCCATATCTCACAGCAAGAAATAAGTAATTTTTTAGTTACTGGTTTAAAACCACGACATTGATTTAAAAGATGCCTTTTTCTGCATACCCCTTGAGAAAGAAAGTAGGAAACTGTTTGCCTTTGAATGGGAAAATCCAGAAAATGGAAGGAAAACCTGGACACGACTCCCACAAGGATACAAGACCAGTCCAACAGTATTTGGAAGCCAGCTGGTTAAAGAGCTGGAGATTTGGATTGAAAACGGGCAAGTTCTGAGTGAACAATACCTGCTGTTACAGTATGTTGATGATATACTGATAGCTACAGAAGAAAAGACAACCTGCATAAAGGTAACAATTGAAATTTTAAATCAGCTGGGAATAAGAGGATATAAGGTGTCTAAAGAAAAGGCACAAATTGCCCAGCAGACTGTGATTTACCTGGGATGTGAAATCTCACAAGGGCAACGTAAGCTGGGTACTAATCATATTCAAGTTTTTGTGTTATTCCAGAACCCCAGAACCTGCATGAGCTGAGAGTTTCCTTGGGATGACAGAGTGGTGCTGCCTATGGATCATGGACTGTGGACTAATTGCAAAACCCCTGTATGAAGCCCAGAAGATGCAGCCATTTCCCTGGGGCAGACCACAGAAGGAGGCCTTCCTCAAACTGAAGGAGGCATTGACAATGGCTCCAGCATTAGGATTACCTGATCTATCCGATGATATTCAGCTGTTTGTACATGAAAGGCTACACCTAGCACTGGGAGTGCTGACACAACCTTTGGGAAGCTGGAAAAGGCCGGTAGGCTGCTTCTCCAAACAACTTGACAACGAGAGTGCCGGATGGCCTTCATGCCTGTGGGCAGTTGCAGCCACTGTGATGCTGATACAAGAGGCTAGGAAACTCACGATGGGTAGAGACATAGATGTCTACGTGCCACAGATGGTGACCACTGTTTTAGAACAAAAGGGGGGCCATTGGCTATCTCCAAGCAGGATGATGAAATTCCAGGTAATCCTGTCTGAGCAGGATGATGTCACACTAAAGACAACTAATCTCTTGAATCTAGCTTTGTTCCTAGGTACCACAACTGAAGAAGGCCCATTTGAGCATGACTGTGTAGAAGTAATAGAGTACACCTATTTGGTAAGAGAAGACCTGAAAGACATCCCACTAGAGCAACCAGAATGGGAGCTATTCACAGATGGAAGCAGTTTTGTGGAGAACGGGACCAGATACGCTGGATATGTGGTAACAACAGTCAGTACAATAGTGGAGGCAAAAGCATTATCACCAAATCCATCTGCCCAGAGGGCAGAACTGGTTGCCTTCACCAGAGCACTAGAATTGAGTAAAGGGAAAAGGGTAAACATATGGACTGGCTCAAAGTATGCTTTTGGAGTAGTACATGTACACGGTGCACTGTGGAAAGAAAGAAGGCTACTGTCTTCTCAAGGTACACACATGAAACATCAAGATGCAGTCCTGCAATTGATAAAAACAGTATAAAAGCCTGAACAAGCAGCAATTATACAGTGTAAAGCACACCAATCAAGAAACTCCAAAATCTGTGAGGAAAATCAAAAAGTAGAGTGGATGGCTCATCAAGCTGCTCGAGAAGTGCCAACAACAATGGCATTGATACCTTTAAAAACTAATGTATCTCAATGTAATTTGCCTCCAAAACTGAAAGAGTCAACAGGAGATGAGAAATTGGGATGTTTGCTAAATACACAAAAGAATTCAGAAGAGTGGTATGTAACTGCACAATGACAAATAGTGTGAACCCCCTTGATAATGAGAGCAGTTCTACAAATTAAACATAACAAATGTCATTGGCGTGCAGAGGCATTGGTGAAATTGCTAAAACAAGAATTAATCTTGGTACGGATGCTAACAGTGGCAAAATCAGAAATGTCAAAATGTAGAATCTGCTTGAAAAACAACTCAGTGGCTAGACACAGGCATAGCTCGGAAAGATTAGGATAGGAATATGTTGCTATATTTTATATATTAGTAAAGGCCTGTATGCACAAACCAGCCTTTGAACTAAGTCGTGATATTAAGGGCTAAAGTCCTTGAAACCTTCATGCAGAAGAGAGAGTAAAGTAAAACAATATCCTTGTGTGTAAGAGAAAAAATGTAAACTGTGTGTGTTAGCCAATAGTAGCTCGTTCTGCTTGCAGACCCTGTAGAACCCTATAAAAGTGTGCTAAAGATAGAAATAAACAGCATTCACAATTACTTCTGTGAAGACTGGTGAACAGCTCGGGGGTCTTCTCAACATTTGGCGCTCCGACCAGAGACACCCTGCGGGCAGAAGGACTCTGGAGTCAGCGGAGTGGATCTGGGCATTAATCGTCGTGGGCTCGGATCGGCACCAGATAGGCAGCCTGAGCGTGGTGAGACGCGGAGCGGTTAGACGTGGAAGTAGGGCTGCTGGGGGGGGCCCAGAGGCAAGGGCGTGTGTAGAAGGGTCGCAACCTTCCCTCTTGTGGGTTGCTGTCAGCATGGATGTGGAATTTGCGGCGGCAGATAAACTGCTTCTCTGCATCCTCGTTAAACGAGGCGAAGCAGCCCAGGAAAGGGACCTGGATATGCTCATTATATGGGCTAATTGCCATGAGCATTTGCAGTGCTCACACTGCTTTTTGAGGTACAAGAACGGACTGATATGTCGGCTCTGATATATGGGAAACGGCAATTACGGAAAAGAGCAAGGACACTGTGTTTCTCGGTCGAACTTGGCAGATTGTAATTAATACCCTAAAAAACAGAAAAGTGAGATATGCTGAAGCTGTGAGCTCCGTGGTTCTACCTGCGTCACAGCGGCAGATGCCTTTACCTCCCACTGCTGGGCAAGCACTCCTATCTATATTGCCCATGGAGAGAGGGAGGGAGAGTTAGGGAAAAGAAAATAATGAGAAAAAAAGTTCCACAGGGAACGCTGAAACAACGAACAGAATCTGTTCAGTTATGGCAGGATGTGATACATCCAGAACTATTTGCTTCATTTTTGGAGTCACTTTTAGCACTACAACCTTGTTTAAGTTCCATCTTTACCACCCTGGAAGAAAAGTAGCCAGATTTGGACTGGTTTCCACCTGAACCAGGGGGATATGAGGGAGCGAGGTAGGCACAGAGAACAAAGGCACCCTGGGGGTAGAAGCAGCGCAAGAAAAGTTCCAAGGCCACTCTGAACAATTACAGAAACAACTGAGCAGAAACAGGTGGCTCAGACAGCTTCAAAGAGAGACAAACTAGTCAAAAAAAAAATCTCAAACTATATGGTATCTAGTTCAAAATTCATCCTTGTAATTAGAAGCTGATAAACTGAAATGATCACCGTTGTTAGCACCTGGCTGTGAGAGACTTTTCGTGTAAAATCGCCTGCTTTTGCAAAATCGTGCCTTTTTCCTCTATCGGCGAACAACAAGAGAGATTGAGAGAAAAAACTGCATTTGTTAAAGTTAACGTTGTGAGGCTTTTTTTTTCTTTCTCTCCGTTTTTCCTCGCTGCGAGAGTATGTGAAGAATGTGAAGAAAGAAAAGAGCAGAGCTGCAGCAGCAGCGGGGCGGGCGGTCGACCCCCCCGCTCCCTCTCTCGGGGGGGGCACTGGGATGGTGCCTGGTTTGTTGCAGGGTCGTGATTTATTGGGTTTTCAAAATGTTTTTATATACCATTTTAGAGTTAATTTTGTGTTTTAAGTAATTATGAGTTTATGCAATTGCAGTTTTTAGAGTTTTATTAGAGAAATTATTGTGGTTCTTTGAAGGTTTAAAAAAAAAAAAAAAAGTGTTTAAGGTGAATACTAACAGAAGTTGCCTTGCAATAATTGGTTTTAGAATCCAAGGTTAAAACATGGTGTGATTTACAGCTTCTAGGAAAACCTTCTTCCAATTAATGTTATCTACAGAAGAGATCTGTGGTTTAAAAAATAATTAGTCAAGAGAATTTTACTGTATAAAACAAAGTTAAGTTAAAGTATATATTAAACCTTTGGTTGCCTTTTTGTAGTAACAGAATAAGATTAAGTTATGTTTTCATTTAATATAGATTAAGTGTTAATAGAATTAAGGATGTTTAGGCTTGAATGTTTTTAAGTTAAGTTTCCTAACTTAGATATTCTTTTAAGGTTAAGTTTGTTATTTCCTTTTGTCATATATAATTATTGTGGAGTTTAGAACAGTTTGCTATGCTGTAAGCATCTCATAGCTGCTACTATTGAGAACCTTGTTTTAAAAATGAGTTAAGAGGCATCTTTCCAGTTTAAAGCCAGGCCCTGGCCAAGCCTTGACTTTACCTGGACAGAATGTTTGCCAACAGATCCAGATACTTTCTGTCCCAAATCAGTATTTGAGTCACTTTTTGACTCAGCAATTTGACCCTATTAATATGACAGCTAGATCAATTTTGAAGTGGGCTTGGAGAATCATTTTCCGGAGGTGATGATCCAATCCTTCACTGATTTTTGTTTCTGTTTGTTTGCTAACTATGGGATGCTGGTGCAGTGTTTTAGTAATTAATAGCGGTTTTATATTATATATGTTATTAATAATGTTTAAAATCTAATTAATTTTTAACTGGTATAAGTTCTTACTAATTGTGCATAAGGTTTTGTGTTAATGTTAAACAGAAATGCATCTCATTTTTATTTTTTTTAAGAAGACGGGGGAGATTGATGCCCTGAAAGCATTTAATTAGTGTAATTTATTAACTTCAAGGAGAGAAATGTCTGTGTTTTGTTGGCAGGTTCAAAAAGGTCACCTGTCCATCTGACCAGACTGTCTGCCTCTGAACACATGAGATCCAGTGAACAGAGATGTCATCACACAGCCTTGGTACTCCAGACATGGATCAGAAGTGGACCTGTCAGGACACAGTTGTGTCTGAACACTACACAGACAGTTTACCAACAGAAATTTTATGTTGTTATTATGATGTTGTATCTCTACCAATTTTTCAGGTATCCTTTGTTTTAAGATTTAGAAGGATCCGAAGAACAACTTGAACATCAAAGCCCTCAGTCACCGATCAACTGCCAGCTCACATCACAGGAGCAGTGAACGTTCCAGGACTGAATCGTGCTGGAGAAATTCTGTAGAAGATCTAAGAAGTGCAGAGACTCCATTTAATTGTATATAAGGCAAATTGTAGTTATGTGTTTACCCTTTCAGCAAATTGCTTTCACGCTTAGACTACATATATACCAGAGCACCTGTGTTAAAAGTAGTTAGATAATAGTTTAAGTGTTTAGCTTGTGTAGTAATTGTTATGTTAGTATAAAGTATAAGTATTCCCTCTTCAAGAGGTAGTGTAAGCATCTTTGAAAGTTCATTTAACGATTGAAGTTCTAGCTGCGAGTTTGCAAATATGGTGTCATTTACATGGTAAAATGCTTATGGTAATTGTGTTGTGTATAGTCATGACCAACTGTCTGCTAACTAACATCCAAAACTGACAGAATATATGGGTCACTCTGGCACATTGAACTGGCCAAAAGTCAATGTGTTTGAGCCTAGCCACCCCTGGAGATCCTTTCGCACCTGTCTCATAGGAGTCCCTGAATGGGATCCTCAAGCATTTAAAGGTTTAATTAGTAACGAGACTCGACTGAATCGATTGGCAGTGTTGCAAGAGTGCAATCGCACTGTTGGCGTCACATTAAGACAACCTGAAGCCTGTTAGCAAGCAAAAATTACCAAAGTTCTTAATGTTACAACCCTCAGAAGAATTGGATTTGTTATGTTCCACCAATACCTCGGGTGGATGGATAATGTTTGAACCCCCGACAAAAAGTCATTCTAACGAAGTAATACAGCACTGAGTTGCAGTCAACCCTATAGCTGATCTCGTTACTACCATTGAAAGTAAAGCCTTTATTCGTGGTGCAATCTCACAAGACAATTACCAAAACGATCACCTAGTTCCATATTCCTAATCTGTGGAGATAGAGCATGGAATTAGATTCCTGCTAATCCACATGGAAGACCCTGTTATCTTGGGAAACTCACTTTGTTCCACCCAAGCTTACATCAATTGTTGAATATAGCTAGCAAAATGAAGAACATCAAACAATCAAAGCGAAGCCTGAATGAATTAAAGTTCAGCCACCCTAAAAAGGCTCGCTTGCTGGACTAGGAAAGAATTAAACTTAACATCCACAATGTTAAGTGAGCTTTCAGCTGATGTGAGTAGTGTGTATCATGCAGTACTATGAAATCAAGTTGCAATTGACCTTTTGCTCTTAGCACAAGGACATGGTTGTGGAGAGTTTGAAGGCATGTGCTGCTTGGATCTTGCTGATCATTCAGCTTCCATCCATGAGCAACTACAACAGCTACAGGATGGGTTACATGCCCTGAAAGAAGATAGTGATCCCATTGGAAGTTGGTTCGCCAGCTGGGGCATCACTGGATGGTTGAAGTCTCTTATGCTAGAAGGGGGACGGACTTTACTTATAATGTTAATTGGGATGACAGTCTAAGTTGTATGTTATCTTATCCAAAGCCTGGTTTGTGCAAAAAGAGAAAGGGGGATTTGTTGCTATATTTTATATATTAGTAAAGGCCTGTATGCACAAACCAGCCTTTGAACTAAGTCGTGATATTAAGGGCTAAAGTCCTTGAAACCTTCATGCAGAAGAGAGAGTAAAGTAAAACAATATCCTTGTGTGTAAGAGAAAAAATGTAAACTGTGTGTGTTAGCCAATAGTAGCTCGTTCTGCTCGCAGACCCTGTAGAACCCTATAAAAGTGTGCTAAAGATAGAAATAAACTGGCATTCACGATTACTTCTGTGAAGACTGGTGAACAGCTCGGGGCTCTTCTCAACAGGAATAGAATCAGGATGACACTTGGCAAGAACCCTCTAGTAGAGTGAAATTTGGGTGAGCCTTTAGAGTCTTTGCTTGGTCCTACAGCAAACTATTAGAATAAAGAAATGTTGTACAAACTTACAGGTCAGGTAGATAAATTAGCAAGGGTGACCTGGGAAAGATTTAAAGAACTAAACGTACAATTACAATTTACTACTCCTGAAAGAGCATGGAGTGTGTGTGTTTTTTAAAGGGACGGATTGATCATTGTTGCATCCACACCCCAAATGTAACTGCAGATGTAGAATATGGCATCAATCAGCTGCAACAAATAGAGCACGAAGCACAGGAAGAGCAAAAGGATTTGACTACAAGTTGGTTAGGCAAAATCTTCAAAGGGTTAGAGTGGAATGTGAGTTCATGGATTAAATTTATCATTGAGAGTGCCATAATCTTACTAATTGTATTCTTAGCAATTTGGTTAGTTTGCAGCATCTTCAAGGGAGAAATACAGAAGAAAATGTCCTGGAACCAGAAAATAATAAAGGCACTGATGTGAGATCCACAGCCACCATCTTCTGGTTCTCCAGTTCCGGACAGCATCCAGGACAGCGTTTACATCAATCAAGAATTCGAAGAACATCAGGTATAAACTCAGAAACAAAGGACTGTATCAAGTGAAAACATTTGCACTTATAGTGAAGTGAAAATGCTTTCATTTTGATATGTAATATCAAATATATAATACAAATATGTAATGATAGTAAAAGGTTTTAAAATCTTAGAAAATCCAGGGACTTAGAAAGTTAGGTTTGCCAAGCCTGGGAAAAGTAGGCCCTAGGAAATGTTAGGCCTTATACTTGCTGAAGATCAGGTGAAACCACACCTGTGTAATCAGTAGATGATAAATGATACAATTGTTAGATGTGATTAGATATAATTATTGTTTAAAGAACATGAGGAACAATGTTAGGGGGCTGGGAGGGATCACAAGAAATCCATGCTTGGGTAAAAACAATGCATACAATAGAACAATATAAGTTTAATAATTAATATGTAAGTTATATAATGCTAGAGTATAAAACATGTTCAACTCAAAACCAAGATGGGTCAGATTTGGGTATGTGTACCCGTGACACCCAGAGCTCTTCAACGAAGCACCTTCATATAATCATTTGTGGTTATGTGTGTTCCTGAACGCTAACAATTTCATCAGATTTTACTGGAATTTTGTGGGATATTTCTGGAATTTTGTGGGATTTTTCTTGAATTTTTTGGGATATTGAGGAGATTTTGTGGGATGTTTCTATAATTTCGTGGGATTTTTGTGGAATTTTGAGGGATTTTTCTTACATTTTGTAGAAATTTGTGGAGATTTTGTGGGATGTTTCTGGAAGTTTGTGGGATTTTTCTTGAATTTTGTGGGATGTTTCTTGAATTTTGTGGGGTTTTGAGAAGATTTAGGGACTTGTGGGATTTTTCTGGAATTTTGTGGGATTTTTCTTGGATTTTTCTGGCTATTGAAGAGAGTTTGTGGGATGTTTCTGGAATTTTGTCGGATTCTCATGCAATTTTGTGGAATTTTGAGGAGACTTGAAGAATTCAGAGAAATTTTCCTTAGATTTTGTGGAAATTTGTGGAGATATTGTGGAATATTTGTAGAATTTGGTGGGGTTTTGGGAAGACTTTGCAAATTTTGTGTGATTTTTCTGCAATTAAGTGGGATTTTTGTGGAATTATGTGAGATTTTGAACAAATGAAAATAATTTTGTGGGATGTTTCTTGAATTTTTGGGGATTTTTTTTGAAAGTTGTAGAGTTGCCTAAAATTTTGTAGGACTTTTTCAATTATTTTTGTGGGATTTTTCGGAAATTTTGTGGGACTTTTCTGGAATTTGGTAGGGTTTGAGGAGATTTAGGGCATTTTGTGGGATTTTTCTAGAATTTTGGGGGGATTTTTCAGGAATCTTGTTGGAAAAGATTTTGTCAAATGTTTCTGGAATTTGGTGGGGTTTTGAGAAGATTTTTCTGAAATGTTGTGGGATTTTTCTGGAATTTGTTGGATTATACTTGAATATTGCGGGATGTTTCTGGAATTCTGTGAAATTTTGAAGAGACTTGAAGAAATTTGAGGGATTTTTCTGAGATTTTGTGGAAATTTATGTAGATTTTGTGGGAGGTTTTTGGAATTTCATAGTGTTTTGAAAAGATTTCAGAAATTTTGTGGGATTTTTCTGGAATTTTTTGAGATTTTGTTGGAATGTAAAATATTCGGGAATTTTATGTGGTTTTGAGGAGAGTCGAAGTATTTGAGGGATTTTTCTTGAATTTTGTGGAGATTTGTGGAGATTTTGTTAGATGTTTCTGGAATGTGGTGGGGGTTTGGGAAGACTTCGGGAATTTTGTGGGATGTTTCTGGAATTCTGTGGGATTTTTCTTTAATTTCGTGGGATTTTGTGAGATAATTAAAAGAATTTTGTGGGATTTTTCTGAAATTTTGTGGGATTTCACTTGAATTTTGTGGGATTTTTCTGGAATTTTGTTGTAATGTGGAGATTTTGTGGGATGTTTCTGGAATTTGGTGGGGTTTTTAGAAGATATAGGAAATTTTGTGGGATTTTTCTGGAATTTGTGGGATTTTTTCTGGAATTCTGTGGGGCTTTTCAATAATTTGGTGGGATTTTTCTGGAATTCTGTGGGATTTTACTTGAATTTTGTGGGAATTTTCTGGAATTTTGGGGGGTTTTGAGAAGATTTTTCTAGAATTTTGAGGAATTTTTCTTAGATTTTGCAGAAATTTGTACAGGTTTTGTGGAATGTTTCTGGAATTTGGTAGGGTTTTGAAAAGATTTAGGGAATTTTGTAAGATGTTTCTGGTATTTTCTGGGACTTCTTTGGAATGTTGTGGGATTATTCTGGAATTTTGTGGGATTTTGAGGAGAGTTGAAGTATTTTGAGGGATTTTTATATGTTTTGTGGAAATTTGTGGAAATTTTGTGGGATTTTTCTGGAATTTGGTATGGTTTTGAGAAGATTTTGGGAATTTTGTGGGATTTTTCTGCAATTCCGTGGGCTTTTTCTGGAATTTTGTGGGATGTTTCTGGAATTTTGTGGAATTTTGAGGAGACTTGAAGAATTTTGTAGATTTTACTTAGATTGTGTGGAAATTTGTGGAGATTTTGTGGGATATTTTCTTGAATTTTGTGGGATTTTTTCTAGATTTTGTAGAAATTTATGGAGGTTTTGTGGGATGTTTCTGGAATTCGCTTGTGTTTTGAGAAGATTTAGGGAATTTTGTGGGTTTTTTCTGGAATTTTGTGGGTATTTTTCAGGAATTTTCCAATTCCAACAATTCAATTTGTTGGAATTGGAAAAGATTTTGTTGGATGATTCTGGAATTTGGTGGGGATTTGAGAAGATTTTTCTGGAATTTTGTGGGATTTTTCTGGAATTTGTAGGGTTTTACTTGAATTCTGTGGGATGTTTCTGGAATTTTGTGCGGCTTTGAGGAGACTTGAAGAATTTGGGGGGATTGTTCTGAGATTTTGTGGAAATTTGTGTAGATTTTGTGGAATGTTTTTTGAATTTTGTAAAGTTTTTAAAAGATCTAGGGAATTTTGTGGGATTTTTCTGGAATTTCATGGGATATTGATGAGATTTTGTGAAATGTTTCTGGCATTTTGTAGGATTTTTCTGAAATTTTGTTGTAATGTGAAGATTTTGTAAGATGATTCTGGAATTTGGTGGGGTTTTGACAAGATTTAGGAAATTTTGTGGGCTTTTTCTGGAATTTGTGGGGTTTTTCTGAAATTTTGTGGGGCTTTTCATGAATTTTGTGGGATTTTTCAGGTATTTTGTGGGATGTTTCTGAATTTGGTGGGATTTGGAGAAAATTCAAAGAATTTTGTAAGATTTTTCTGGAATTTTGCTGAATTTTTGAAGAATTTTGAGTGATTTTCCTGAGATCTTCTGGAATTTGGTGAGATTTTATGGGATGTTTCTGGAATTTGGAAGTATTTTGAGGAGATTTAGGGAATTTTGTGGGATTTTTCTGGAATTTTTTGCGATTTTTCAGTTTTGTTGGAGGAGATTCTATGGGTTGTTTCTGGAATTTGGTGGGATTTTTCTTGAATGATGTGGGATTTTTTTTCTAGATTTTGTGGAAATTTGTGGTGGTTTTGTGGGATGTTTCTGTTATTTGGTGGGGTTTTGAGAAGATGTAGGGAATTTTGAGGGATTTTTCTGAGATTTTGTGGAAATTTGTGGAGATTTTGAAGGGTTGTTTCTGGAATTTTGTAGCGTTTTGAAAAGATTTAGGGAATTTTGTTGGATCTTTCTGGAATTTTGTGGGATATTGAGGAGATTTTGTGGGATGTTTCTGGAATTTGGTGGGGTTTGAAGATGATTTAGGGAAATTTGAGGGATGTTTCTGGAATTTGGTAGGGTTTTGAGAAGATTTAGGGAATTTCGTGGGATGTGTCTACAATTTTTTTGGATTTTTCTTGAATTTTGTGAGATATTGAGGAGATTTTGTGGGAAGTTCCCATAATTTGTTGGGATTTTTTTTTAAATTTTGTCGGATTTTGAGGAGACTTGAAGAATTTTGAGGGATTTTTCTTAGAATTTGTGGAAATTTGTAAAGATCTTGTGGGATGTTTCTGAAATTTGGTAGGGGTTTGAGAAGATTTAGGAAATTTTGTGGGATTTTTCTAAAATCTTGTGGTGCTTTTCAAAAATTTTGTGGAATTTTTCTGGAATTTTGTGGAAATTGGAAGAGATTTTGTGGGGTGTTTCTGGAATTTCGTAGCATTTTGAGAAAATTTAAGGAATTTTTTGGGATCATTTTCTGGAATTTTGTGGAAATTTTTGGAGATTTTGTGGGATGTTTCTGGAATTTTGTAGCGTTTTGAGAAGATTTAGGGAATTTTGTGGGATCTTTGTGGAATTTTGTTGGGCTTTTGTCCTACTTCAAGGCAAATTTAGGAGGAAAACTCCAAATGGGGGTTTCCCCAGGGAAATGACCCCTCCCCCCCAACTGGTTCAGGAAAGGAAAAAAATTTCCTTGGAGAGAAGTGGAAAAAGCTGTTTATTTAACAGAAATTGAATAATATTAAATAATAAAACCTCTCGCTGTTGAATGGGATGGCAAATCTAGGAAGAAAAGTCCTTTTCATGTGGTGTAGCTCGGCTCGCTCAGGTTCTTCTCAGTCCTTTCGGCGCTGGAAAGTGCCGAGGCCCAGGCCCTGCTGGGTCACAGGCGTGAGCTCCCGGAGTTTGGCTGGGTGTTCAGCCCAGAGCAGGTTTGCACAGATCCAGGTAAAAAGGGAAAAAACAAAGGTCCAGGGAACTCCTCTGCCTCAGCGAGCTAAAACTAACTAAAAGGCAGAGAGAAGCTCTGTCCTGCAGTGTGTCCGTGCTGCAGACACCACAGTCCAGGAGCGGGATGTGCGGGAGTGATGTTTTCTTTCAACACAAATTGTGCACTTCTTCTTCCGCCCCCTTCGCTCTCAGGGCCAGTCTTAAAGGTGCACAACTTAATATAGAATATAAACCAGACGATTGGGGATACCAGGATCATAAAGTCACCCCAGGACAGCTCTATATATGACCTTTTTATTATTATTTCTTTTCCTACCAACTGGCCTTCTTTTCAGACACTCTAAGTCTTTTTTTAGCAAGAAAATTAAGCAGCTTTACAGTAGCCTCTTCAACCACCTTTTGTCCCCCTGACAAAAGCAAATCATCCACATCCTGCAACAACCTAACTCCTGAGGCTGGAGTAAACTCTCTTAATATTTTCTGCAAAGCTTGCCCAAACAAAACCAGTGACACTGGATATCCCTGTGGGAGGACTGTCCATGTCAAATGTTGTTGTACCATTTTCCTTCCTTTTGTTCCAGTGATTTTCCTTTTAAACATGATCCAGTTCAGTGGCAAGCAATGCCACTGCCTAAAGCCAATCACATTTTTTGTTTTAGTAACCAATCGCTCCCTGTCCCAATTTTTCGCATCAAGTCCATCTTAGGCAGAGGGAGGTGACTAACAAATTAACCAAGGAAAGATAATAAAATACTTTCCCCTAAAGTTTTCCTATAGCCCCCGCAGAGGAAGCTGCATGAGAAATACCTGGGTCTGCATAGGGACAGCACCAGCCCCATAAGGCAGCAGCTGCAGAATCGGCCTCAGAACTGAATCCTGCCAATTCTGCCTTTTTACAACAAAACACACAAAAAGCAGAGGGGCATGGTGAGACACAAACTTGGAAGAATTTAAGATTATAGAGAAGCTGAGGCCTTAATTAAAAATAAGCCTTGCTAACTCTAATTCAAATCAATAGATGGGCCTTGCTCAAATTAAAGGTAGATAGAGGAGGCCTTGCTAAAAGAGAGGTTAATCATTGGCTAATAACTAATTGTCAACTTTATGCTTGTTCAGTTGGGCTTATAATGAGAAATAAAGTATCTGGTAAAGAACTTCAAGAACAGAAGACAGTTGCAAATCAGAAACTCCTTGAAGATATGAAACAAGGAGCCCAGCCAAGGGTCCATTTGTCACTTTGCATTGAAAAGGTAGAAAGGTCAGAACAAGGAAGAGCCATATCCCTTCCTCCCTTCTCTGACCCCTCCTCATAAAAAGACCACCGATCCATTTCAAGGATCAAACTACCCATGCTTAATTGCTTTTTTTCCTAAGTAGTATAGGAAGTGAAAAGTTGGTGGTAACTGGGTCATGAATATGTATTTGTATTCAATACTTCTGTCAATAAAAAGCCTGTATTCACCTGTGCTCGGGGCCGTGTGTATTAAGGGGTGACCTGACACATGGGCCCATCGCTGTGAATAAACATACACTTTTTAACCCTAAGCCAGTTAAAGAGTCTTTGTCTGTCTCAGTTGGATATTGATACCAGATCATATCCATATTTTAGTAAATCGGCCTTAAAATGAATCCAAAAATGGCACGTGGAAAAAGGAAAAGAACTTGTGGGTTTGGGAAGATGAGGATGGATTTTGTTAACAGCAAATAGGAAAAAGCACCAACAGAATGAACAATTGTTTTTGGAACATTCCCATGTGGAGTGACAGAAGGTTATAGCCTTGAGCTGAGATTTGTTTGTGCAAGTGAAACAACAACAACAAGAACAATCATGAAAACGATTATAATAATGATGATAATGATGATAATGATGATAATGATAATGATAATGATAATGATAATGATAATGATAATGATAATGATAATAACACAATAATATATATTTATATAAGTAACTAAAAATTGATAATGTGGAATAATGTTGACAGTATTGATTTGTGAGCTTTGGCTGCTCACTGTAACACTAAACACCCTACAAAAAAGAACTGGCAAAGACCCAAATGTCAGTGGTAAACTGAAAATTTTATACAAAGAATAAAGGAGGAAGGAGTGAAATTGTCTGTTTCTAAAGGGTTTGGTGATACTATGATGCAGAATGCTTTGTCTGTTCCTGTGAAAAACACAGGGATTAAGACTGCTGGGTTTTTCATGTCCCAGACTATCTACAAGCTGCAGGATTGGTTGAACAGGTGAAGGAGTTGTTAAAAGAGCAGTTGATAAAATGAAGAGATGGGAACCTGTCCTGGTGGAGAACCCATCTCCCAGATGTGTTCCATGCCCTTAACAATGGGCCCACTGGGGAAATGGAAACCCCTGGGTGTGCAGGGCTGCACCCAATTTGCAAACACAACCATGGACAGTGAGACTTGGACTGCCTGGGAAATTGTTCTGGGCGTGATGGCCCCTGACAGGGCCACCCCAGAGGCTGCAGGGCTGGACCTTCATGCACTGGAATGAATTAGGAAAAAGCAGAAGCAAATAAAAGTTAACAATACAAGAATAGGAATTCAGATTCCTCCAAGATGCTTTGGTTTGGTAACTGCTCACTTCAGCTTGGCCTTGCAAAGTGTTGATGTCATGGGAGGAGGAACTGATGCAGATTATCAAGGAGAAATTGAAGTAAGTCTGTTCAACAATAATGAACAAGATTTTGTTTTCCAACCCCATGGCAGGGTAGTACAGTTATTAATATTGCAGTTTAAAAACAATTGTGAAAGAAGGACATCCACCTCAAATCACCTCTGTTCATGGAGATCAAGAGTTTGGATCCAGCAGACCTAATAATGGAGCCAGAGTGTGTGTCCAGAGGCCAAATGACCCTCCAGAGGCAGCTGAAGGAACAGCTCTGGGGAAAGACAACACTTTGAATTCTGAAACCTGGGCAGGAACAATGGGAGTATGTCCCTGCAGCCAAGTGTTCTCTGACACAACAAGCTGATGTTATGGGATATTGTTTTACAGATGCTGCCAGACCAAATCTCCCTGTTTGCCCCAACGCCCCCTTTGGAAAATGCTCTGATCCACGGGGCTCCATGTGAAGGCTGATGTGACACTGAGGGACTTGCACACCAATTCCAGCCAGGAGCTGGAAATTGGGATCCTCTCCCCTTCGGCTGGAGAAGTGCCAGGTCCCAGTCCCTGACGGGCACCCAGGCTCCTGGCTGGAATTGGTGTGCAAGTCCCTCAGTGTCACATCAGCCTTCACATGGAGCCCCGTGGATCAGGGCATTTTCCAAAGGGGTCGTTGGGGCAAACAGGGAGATTTGGCCTGGCAGCATCTGTAAAACAATATCCCATAACATCAGCTTGTTGTGGCAAAGAACACTTGGCTGCAGGGATATATTCCCATGCTTCATGCTCAGGTTTCAGGATTCAAAGTGTTGTCTTTCCCCAGAGCTGTTCCTTCAGCTGCCTCTGGAGGGCCATTTGGCCTCTGGACCCACACTCTGGACCAATTAGTAGGACTGGTGCATCCAAACCTTTTATCTCCACAAACACTGCTGACTGGAGGTGGATCTCCTTCTTTCACAATCGTTTTTAAACTGCAATATCAATATTTGTGATAACCAGTCATGGGGTTGAATCATCCAATCTTGTTCATTCCTTTTTAACAGAAATTCTTTAATTTCTCCTTGATAATCTGCATCAGTTCCTCCTCCCATGACATCAACACTTTGCAAGGCCAAGCTCAAGTGAGCAGTTACCAAACCAAATTCCTGGAGGAATCTGAATTCCTATCCTTGTATTGTTAACTTTCATTTGCTTCTGCTTTTTTCCTAATTCATTCCAGTGCATGAAGGTCCAGCCCTGCAGCCTCTGGGGTGGCCCTGTCAGGGGCCATCACACCCAGAACAATTTCCCAGGCAGTCCAAGTCTCTCTGTCCATGGTTGTGTTTGCAAATTGGGTGCAGCCCTGCACACCCAGGGGTTTCCATTTCCCCAGTGGGCCCATTGTTAAGGGCATGGAACACATCTGGGAGATGGGTTCTCCACCAGGACAGGTTCCCATCTCTTCATTTTATCAACTGCTCTTTTAACAACTCCTTCACCTGTTCAACCAATCCTGCAGCTTGTAGATAGTCTGGGACATGAAAAACCCAGCAGTCTTAATCCCTGTGTTTTTCACAGGAACAGACAAAGCATTCTGCATCATAGTATCACCAAACCCTATAAAAACAGCCAATTTCACCCTTCCTCCTTCATTCCTTCTATACAATTCACAAAGTTTACCTTTGACATTTGGGTCTTAGCCAGTTCTTTTTTGTAGGGTGTTTAGTGTTACAGTGAGCAGCCAAAGCTCACAAATTGGTATTTTCAGCATTATTTCACATTATTGATTTTTAGTCATATATATAAATATATATTATTGTGTTGTTATTGTTATTTTCATTGTTATTGTTATTATTTTACTTGGACAAACGAACCTGAGCTCAAGACTAAAACCTTTTCCTGTACCTTCATGTGGGAGCATTCCAAAAACAACTGTTCTTTCCGTTGGTGAAGTTAACAAAATCCATCCTTGTCTTCCCAAACCCACAAGTTCTTTTCCTTTTTCCATATGCAATGTTTGAATGCATTTTAAGACATCCTGCCGTTCAGCCTCTTTTAACCGACTGCCCCACTGCTCGCACCGTGCTCCGACCTCAGCCCCACTCCAGAGCCAGTGAACTCTGGGGGGGGGCTTCCCTTCTGGGAATTTCAGATGGGACTGATTCCTTACATTTACATTTAAAAACTGGTATTTTGTTGTGATCTGGCCAGACTTTGCCAATTTTGTTTCACCAGTGGGCAGGGTCAGCACCAAAGGCACAAACACCACCTGAAGGAATCAGTGTCACTTACTGCAGCTCCAAGCAGCAAAGGATCACAAAAGGAGCAGCTCAGCAATGCACCCAATCATCACTGCCAAAGATTGCCTGCAGGGATTAACAAAGATCCAGTTGCCCTCAGACTTTGCCATCCCCAGATCCACCCATCAGCTGGGGAAGCTGTCACAGCCAAGGACTGGAGAGCCACTCCTGGACACTGGGAAATCCTGCAGGTGCCTCCAGCCACAGGTGAGCCTCAACCCCTGCTGTGAGAGAGGGCCCAGCTTTGATAGTGCTGGATAAACAAACTGACAGCACTTCTGGTGTGGGAACATCTGCTTTCATCCTCCTCTTGGGTCCCTAGCAAAGCCTGGCCAGGCCTCAAGGAGGAACCAAGGGAGTTGACTCTGACCATACACCCCAAACAAGGCCAGATGTCGGATTTCATGGCCTTGTCTGGCTTCTAAACACAGAAAGGTCAATCCATGCTTCATTGACGAGTGGATACATCTATCACAGTGCTAATGACCATGCATATTTCAGTAATGAGCAGATAGACAGATAACCTTTGGTTGGAAGGTTCATCCAGAGGTCACCTTAGGCTCGGGGCCTGCTGTTCAGGCCTCACTCAGGGCCTGTTGTTCAGACCTTGGCACTTCAGGGACGAGGTTTAGTGCTGGGCTTGACACTGCTGGGTGACTGGCTGGACTGGATGAGCTCAGAGGTGTTTTCCAGCAGAATGGATTCTATAATTGCAGGATTCTAACTGCTGCATTCAGCTAGCTCCATTACTTAGCAGCATTACTTTGGTCCAAAAGCCCCCTCTTGCTCAGCTCTTGTGGCCTAAGGCTTCAGCTCCTTCAGCTCCTGGTGCTGAGCTGCTCACACTGAAGGAGATGACTCAGAGGGAAGAACAGAGTTCATCCAATTCCTTCTGGGACACAGACAGGGGAGGTGTGAAAACAGGAGCATTGTTTGGTGTGGCCTCTTCTCTGCCCTTCACACCTTTCAGGGCTTTGAAGCAGCCAAGAGCTTTCTCCAGGAGTTCAATGAAGCAGCTGTTCCTGCTCCCAGGTCTGGCTCTTCCCACTCCCTGACCTTGACTGGTTTTGTCCCTCTTGCTGTGCCCTCTGTTCCCCTAGGGCTCGGTGGCTGCTGCCCAGGACTGTGGGACTGGCACAGAGCAAGGGGTCGAGCCCCTCTTTTCTGTGCCCTTGGAGCTGCCTGGTCACAGCAGCCTTTTCCATCTGGAAGCTCCACATGGAGAGGGAGTCTCCAGCTCTGTTCCTGGCGCAAGGTGCAGGAGCCCAGGGCTGCCATCTCAAGTCCCTGCTGGCACTGAGGGCTCCCAGGTGCCTCAGGCTGCTGTGAGACCACTGCACAGGGAGGGAAGCATGGCAGAGGCTGCACTGAAAGTCAGCTCCATGTGCTGCTCTTGGTACTGCCGGTGGTGCTGGTGTTGCTGGTGGTGCTGGTGCTGGTGCTGCTGCCAATGGTGCTGGTGCTGGTGCTGGTGATGCTGGTTCTGCTGGTGCTGGTGCTGCTGGTCGTGCTGCTGGTACTGCTGGTGCTGCTGGTGCTGTTGCTACTATTGCTGCTGGTACTGGTGCAGGTGCTGCTTGCAATGCTGGTGCTGGTGCTGCTGCTGGTGGTGCTGGAGCTGCTGCTGCTGCTGGTGCTGCTGGCACTGCTGGTGCTGCTGCCACTGTTGCTGCTGCTGTTGCTGCTGCTGAAACTGCTGGTGCTGTTGCTGCTGGTGCTGCTGGTGGTACTGCTGGTGGTGCTGCTGCTGCTGCTTCTGCTTCTGCTGCTGAAACTGCTGGTGCTGCTGCTGCTGGTGCTGGTACTGCTGGTGCTGCTG
The DNA here is from genome assembly GCF_030490865.1 of Poecile atricapillus. Lineage (NCBI taxonomy): Eukaryota > Metazoa > Chordata > Aves > Passeriformes > Paridae > Poecile > Poecile atricapillus. Next base: position 2,162,141 of record NC_081278.1, read on the forward strand.
GTGCTGCTGGTGCTGCTGCTGCTGGTGCTGCTGCTACTGCTGGTGCTGGTGCTGGTGGTGCTGGTGGTGATGCTGGTGCTGGTGCTGCTGCTGGCACTGCTGGTGCTGGTGCTGCTGGTGCTGCTTGTGATACTGCTGGCACTCCTGGTGCTGCCGGCACTGCTGGTGCTGCTGGTGTTGCTGCTGGTCGTGCTGCTGGTGCTGCTGCTGCTGGTGGTGCTGCTGCCACTGTTGCTGCTGCTGTTGCTGCTGCTGTTGTTGTGGCTGCTGGTGCTGCTGGTGGTGCTGCTGGTTGTGCTGCTGCTGGTGCTGCTGGTGCTACTGCTGGTGCTGCTGGCACTGCTGGTGCTGCTGGCACTGCTGGTGCTGCGGATGTTGCTGCTGGTGGTGCTGCTGAAACTGCTGCTGCTGCTGGTGGTGCTGGTGCTGCCGCTGCTGCTGCTGGTGCTGCTGGCACTGCTGGTGCTGGTGCTGCTGGTGCTGCTGCTGTTGTTGCTGCTGTTGTTGCGGCTGCTGGTACTCCTGCTACTGCTGGTGGTGGTGGTGGTGCTGCTGCTGCTGCTGGTGATGCGGGTGTTGCTGGTGGTGCTGCTGCTGAAACTGCTGGTGCTGCTGCTGGTGCTGCTGGTGCTGCTGGTGCTGCGATCATTTTTCCAGCACTGCCCCAGACTGAGGGATCAGATCCAGGCACTGCTGCTGCTCCCTCGGGACCAGCCCCAGTTTGGTTGTTGCTGTCAGTGCCAGCAGAAGCTGTGGCTGGAGCAGTGGGTGCTGACAGTGCCCCAAGGCCCGAGGCTGGAGGGGTCCCTGGGCTGGGGCTGGGAGGGAGCTGCCCCTTGTTCTCCCTCTGCCTCACGCAGAGCTGGGCCGGGCACAAGTGGGGCAGCAGAGCCAACAGGGAGCCTGCGAGTCTCTTCCAGCCGTGCCTGCTCAGAGTTTGGCCTTGGAGCTTCAGGTGGGCAAAGGCAGCTGCTCTGCTCCCTCTGCGTGTCCCCGTGTTCAGCAGTGCTGCTCCATCAGTCTGTGCCCAGCAACGGGGAAAAGCCTCAGCCCTGCAGGGCCAGGAGCTGCCGGGCTCTGCCTGAGCAGCTCAGCCAGCGGGAAGGGAGCTGCTCCACATGGGAACCAAGAGCAAAGGACACTTCTTTTTCATAGCATGATTTCTGTTTTAAGGGGAAAAATGTGGAAAAATAAAAGATAAAATCTTCTATAAAATGTGAAAGATAAAAAGTGTGCAGTGAAAAATCTTCTATAACTTTGAATTAAGGTGTAATTGGTCTTTTGAAACATAAAACTCAGTTATGTACTTTGTAAACATGCTGATGGCATGATGCATCTTACCGGCCTCAGGAACCTTTTTGAAAAAGATTTTGGGGTTTGATTCCAATATTGTTCTTTTAAATTGTGGTGAAATTGGAGTGAAGCAAGAAGAAACTGCTTTGCGCCTTGCCAGCTCCAAGCAGCACTGGGAATCTAAACTCTGTCAAACCCCAAATCCTTTAGAAGATGCCCTTCCTTCTCACCCTGTGAATGAGCTGCACATTCCCTTTCAAACATTCAGGGGTTTCTTAAAGATGCAAACTCACACTTACAGCTTTTTGCTCTGGTTTGGAAGTGCAGAAGGGCGATTCTTCATCCATCAGCTCCAGACTGCACTGCCTCAGGAACACAGCAGTGGCACTTCTAAAGGAGGAAGAAAGTGCAATTGCACAATTCCAGCCAAAAAGAAAGGAAGAGTGGGACATAGAAAACATCCTGTGCAGATGCAGGCATTCAGCTGGGACTGTGGAGAGTTTGGCTTCTTGCCAATTGGATGTGTGTCCCTAACTGCAATCTCTTGGCCTGCAGGAGAGTCTCACTCACCTGCAAAAGCAGAAAGCTCAGGCGGTGTGCTGGGAACAGGCTTGTGTGATGCAAAGCTGTCAGAGCAATGTGAGGGCAGAGTGAGCCCAGCTGTGCCTGGGGCTGAGCCCAGCAGAGCCCTGGCAGAGCCCAGAGCAGCCTCAGCATCCGCAGAGCCCGGCTGCAAAGAGAGAAACCAGAAACCGCCCGGCAGCTGCAGGCTCCTGTCCCCTTGTCCCAGCCACCTGTGGTGCCCAGGCCATGCTGGTCATGCTCAGAGCTGGGCCCAAAGCTGCCCATCACTGCTGCCTCTGGGAGCAGAGCAGGAGGGCAGGACATGTGCCCAGCCTGCAGCCAGCCACGGCAGATCCAGTCCCTCAGCAGCTGCCCAGAGACAAAAAGCAGCTTGGCAGCCAACTGAAGAATTGGTTGCATCCAGCCCAGCCAAGGGGGGAACCTTTGGTGCTGGCCAGGCTGTGCCGTGCCCAGATCTGGGAGCATCCCCTGGCTGTGGACTCACCTGCAAATTGGGCATGGAGCGAGTCTTTGAAGAAGACATGCCAGAATTGAAATCCATCATCTTCAGCTGGCCGGATGGAGGAAGAGATTGCCATCCTTGAGGTTGCCCTTGGTGTCTCCAGCAGCAGCCCCACCTAGTAACAGCTTCTCCAGGGGCTCCTTCTCCTTGCCTAGGGGCCAGACCAGGCTGTCAGTGCTCTGCCCAGGGTCCCAGCCATCAGTGGAGCAGACAAGCAAAAGCAGGGGGAATGGTGGCCACCAGTGCTTGCCACACCAGGTGTCCAGCTCAGCTCCAGCCCAAGAGCTGTGTGTTCCCTTCTGATGAGCCCTGCTCAGAGCTACAGGCAGGACAAAAACAGCCTGGTTTGCTTTGCCCCTGATTGCCGAGAAATGTGTGGAGCTGTTACCTGCCAGGCCCCTGGATCCAACTGTGCATGTGGATCTCTCCCATCTCCTAGGGCAGATGAACACCCTGCATCCAAGGATCGCGGAAAAGGTCTTCTAAGGATGGCCTGTCCAAGGGTTGCATGGACAAACACCTCTTAATAATATCTTGGCATTCTGAAGAGAGAAACCAGGAATCAGCAGTCAGTTGGAGAAGTTGCCGCCCCCTTCCAGTGCCCAGGCCATGCTGGGTGTGCCCAGAGCTGGGCCTAAACTTCCCCATGGATTCCCTGTTTGCAGGAGAGCAGGACATGTGCCACCTCCTCAGCAGCTGCCAGAGCAGGATGCTCATGAGCCCGCTGCTGTCTCCCAAGCCCGGTGTTCCCCCTGTGCCCAGAGATGAGGATTCACCTTGGGAGGGCCGTCGTGGGAACAAGATCCGCCCCCAGATCATCTGCTGGCCCCTCATGAATGGGTGCTTCCCGATGACCAGCTGGTATAGCAGGAGGCCCAGGGACCAGATTGTTGCTGCCTGGCCATGGTAGCGTTGCTGGTGGATCCACTCAGGTGGGCTGTAGGACAGGGTTCCTGTGGAACACAGATGGAGCTCATCAGGGAGATGCTGCTGCTCCCAGAGCCTCGCCCCAGCATCCCTGGGCATGTGGGGGCTGCCCCAGCGGCACACGGGGTGACCCACTGCCCTCTCGCCAGCACCTGGGACTTGGCTACAAACCCAGGGCTGGAAAAGAAGCTACTGCTGCTGGAAGAGGGCAGCAGAAGCACTGGGGAGGCCCAACCATCACAAGCAAATAAAAACCCACCCATGGTAGAGAAAAACACACTCTCCTCCCTGCCTGCATGGCCTCCAAAAATTTGTTAATAAGCCAAGGCAAACGTGGGGAGCAGAGGAGTTCAAGCCCTTCCTTGCTGACGCACCAAACACTCTGGGGCATGGGGTCAGACCCCCGCCCTCTGCTACCCCCATGGGGGTTTTTGTCAGGCTGGCTGTCCCAGCCCCAGACCAGGGCACAGTGGGTGCTGAAGGCTGTTGGCAGGGCTGGGAGCTGGCCCCCCTCACACCCCCATTCAAATCAATTTGGCTCAAGCATTAATCCCATCCTGGCAGCAACACGGGGAATCCCTGGTGCCACACCCAGGCTGGGCCATGAGATGGCCAGGAGCATCCCCTGCAAGGGCTCACCTGCAAACTGGGTGTAGGCTGTGTCTTGCAGGAAGGCGCCACAGCCAAAGTCGATCAATTTCAGCTGCCCTGTGGCCAGGTCGAGCAGGATGTTCTCTGGCTTGATGTCCCTGTGCAGGACCCCGCAGCTGGTGCAGTGCTGCACGGCCTCCAGCAGCTGCCTAAACAGCCCCCGCGCCTCCTCCTCCGGCAGGAACCTCCGCTCCGCCAGCAAATGCGAGAGGTCCTGGCACCGCTCTGGACGCTCCAACACTAACACGAAGCTGTCGGGGAGCTCAAGCCACTCCAGCAGCTGAATGATTGCAGCACAGCCAGAGGACACCCTGTCCAGCAGCACGATCTCCAGGGGAGCACGGGTGCCATCGGGCTGCGGGAGGAGCACGGTGCTGTCAGTGGGGCTGAGGCCATGCCAGGGCTCTGGGACCCCTCAGCCAGCCCGGGATGCTCTGCACACCTCGCTCACCCCATGCCCGCTCTCCCCGCAGGGCTCTCGGTGGCTCCCACCCTGCCGGGCCCCAGCTCATCCCTGCCCGGCACGCCCTGGCTTCTGCCGCTGGCCCCGCTCACTCACCAGCTCGCCCCAGAGCCGGACGCGATCCCGCGGCACGCATTTGATGGCCACCTGTGAGCAAGGAACAGCAGAGGGTTGAGCTCGCTGCCCGCCCCGCCGCGCCCCCGCCATCTCCTCCGCCCCCTCCTCCTCCTCCTCCTCCTCCTCCTCTGCCCACCGCTCACCGGGGCACCGTCCAAGAGTCGCGTGGCCGCGAAGATGCTGCCGAAGCCGCCGCGCCCCAGCAGCGGGCCCAGCTTGTAGCGCTGCTGCAGGGCCTCCTGCGCCTTCCCTGGCGGCGAGTCGCGGCCATCAGCGCTCGACCCGGGGCCAGGAACGGCCCCCGAGCGCTCCCCGACCTCCCCGGGCCGGGCATCCGCAGGCGTTCCCTCATTGGAACGCGGCAGCGGCGGCTCGGGGCCAGCGGCCGCGCTGCTGAGCGGCGGAGCTCGGGCCGGGGAAGCCGCAGCGGAGGCGGCGGCAGCGGCCGCGCCGCCTGTGTCCTCCGCGGGCCCCGGGAGGAGCCGGGGCCGGGGGCAGGGCCGGGGCCGGGGTCGGGGCCGGGGTCTGGACCGGAGCCTGCGTCGGGGCCGGGGCCGGGATCGTGCCAGGCGGAGCCAAAGGGCAGCGATTCCGCCCCAGCCCCAGGCAATGATGCCCGCCCAGCAGCGCCAGCGCCAGCACAGCCAGAGCCGGGCGGAGGCGAGACCACGGCGGCAGCGGCCGCGGACGGGGCCGGGGCTGGGGCCGGGGCCGGGGCCGGGGCAGCCCCGCAAGGGCCCGTGGGCGGGGCCGGGGGCGGGCCGGGGGCATGGCGCGGGCGGGCACGGGGAGAGGGAACCTGGAAGAGGAGAGGACGCAGGAAAAGGGAGACCCGGAGGAAATGTGGGACAGTGGGAAAGGGAAAGGAGAGACAGAAAAGTGATAAATTTGATGCTTTCGCTGCTTCCACTGCTGCTGCTGCCGCCGCTGCTGCTGCTGCCGCTGCTGCTGCCGCTGCAACTGAAGCACCGGGACCGTTTGTCCCCGTGTCCGTTTGTCCGTTGCCCGCTCGGCCCCGCCCCGAGCCCCGCGCTCCCCGGGCAGCCCCTGAGCCTGGCCAAACACGGGAACTTTGCCCTGTTGAGCCAAGAGCCAGAGTCTTGACTCCTGCACAGGGGCACAGGAATGCCCTTGGTTGCTGCTGTGCCTCGTCCCTGCTGAGGGTCAGACACCATCTGAGCACATTCCCTGAATGCAGAATTAGTACCTGACCCAAGCACTGCACTTGTGTCTCCAGCATTGCTTTCCAAGGAAAACAGGGGAAGGCAAACTGCGTATAGCTCATGGTATTTTACAGTGTCTAAAACTTTCCAAGTCTCAGATCTTAGAGGTGAGATCCATTTGGAATGAATGGGATGGAGAAAGTACAAGATGGAAAAGAGAAACATAAAAATAAATAGAGAAAAACATATTGGTTGTTTCTTTTGATTTTATTTTCATTTCATAAAGAAGTGGTTTCAATTTTCCCAGAATCTTCTCCACAGTCCTTTCTGTTCTTTCCAAAAACCTGTCCTGGAGAAGAAGGCACAGCTCCTGTCACAAGATGTGCCCCCAGCTGCAGCTTCTCTTGGCTTCCCACACAGTGACTGCAGCACAACTCTTGCAGCAAAGCAGGACAAATGTTTGAAGAACTTGACAACTTGTTCTTTCTTTTCCTTCTGGACAGTGCAGTTGTGCCATTGGTAAGGTTTTCACTGTTACTCTTCTAGCCAAAGAAAACATGATGAGGTACCAGGAATTGTTGGGGAATACACGCCTGGCTGAATGTGGAGAAAGAATCTCCAGAGCCTGCAGCCAGAAGTGGAGAGCTAATCATTCCAATAGCCCCATGGACTTCTTGAAAGTGATCTGGAAAATGAAGACTGGCTGACAGAGGGAGTTTGTTTCTGTGTTCAGTTTAGATGATTCCACATCTCTTGCACTGGTAGAAATCAAGAGCACAATCACTTGATGATATGCATCAGAACATGATAAGCTGGACCTGTCAGTGGATGAGAGAAAGACTGTGAAAAGGAGAAATGCAGGGAATGACTTGGTAAACTTTGTATATAAGAAGGTACATTTTTTCCTAATAATTCCCAATTCATTCCCTTTTCTTCTATCCTTTTAGAAAAGCCAATTGCATCTCAGATTCCCCATGAAATGAGAACCCTGAGCTTGTGGGACTGCCTGAAAAGTGCCCTGTTCCTTTTTCTTCTGCTGCTCGGAAGAAACAATTAATTGAGTTGGGAAGTTCTGGTATTTCTTTCTCCTGGTGGATTTCTTCATTTTATTTGCCACTGCAGAGGCAATTTCTGTGATGGCCTCTGTCAGCTGATTCTATTTCAGCAGCAGCAGCAGCAACAGGGCTGTGTTTGAGCACTGCAAATGTGGCCTGTGTGGCTTTAATTCTCCTTGACTTTGTGCTCAGGGACTTGGGAGCATTTTGATCTCTACTGATCATGGTACCTGAAACAAAAATCCTGAGTTCCCTGTAACAAAAGCACAGTGGGTAGCACTGATTGAAAGAGGCAATTGCAGTTGTATTACTAAAATTCAAGTGGCAAGCAGAAGAGGGGCAAGAGCAGCTTGGATCTACAACTGCCAAGGCAAATGTAGATTAAATAATTTTGTGGGACTTTTCTAGAATTTTGTGGGATTTGAGAAAATTTAAATAATTTTGTGGGATTTTTCTGGAATTTTGTCGGATTTTTGTGGATTTAGTGAAATTTGCAGAGATTGTGTGGGATATTTCTGGAATTGGGTGGGGTTTTGAGAAGATTTAGGCAATTTTGTGGGATTTTTCGTTATTTTTTTGGGATATTGAGAGAATATTGTTGGATGCTTCTGGAATTTTTTTTTAATGTTGTGGAAATGGCAACAGATTATGTGGGATATTTCTGGAATTTGGAAGGTTTTTGAGAAAATTTAAATAATTTTGTGGGATTTTTCTGGAATTTGGCGGGATTTTTTTGAATTTTGTGTGATTTTGCTGGAATTCTGTGGGGTTTTGATGAAATTTAAATAATTTTGTGGGATTTTTCTTGAACTTTGATGTATTTTTCTGCAATTTTGTGGGATTTTTTTTAGAACGTTGTGAAATGTTTTGAAATTTTGTGGAATTTTGAGGAGACGATGAATTTTGAAAGATTTTTCTTAGATTTTGTGAAATTTTGTGGAGATTTTGTGGGGTGTTTCTGGAATTTGGCGGGGTTTGGAGACGATTTTGGGGAATTTAGTGGGATTTTGAGAAAATTTGAAGAATTTTGTGGGACTATTGTGGAATTCTGTAGGGTTTTGGGAAGATTGAGGGAATTTTGTGGGATGTTTCTGGAATTTTCTGGGATATTTTTGGAATGTTGTAGAATTTTCTGGAATTTTGTGGCATTTTGAGGAGACTTGAAGAATTTTGAGTGATTTTTCTAGACTCTGTGTAAATTTGTAATGATTTTGTTGGATGTTTCTGGAATTTTGTTAGATGTTTCTGAAATATTTGTGGATTTTTGTGGCATTTTGTGGGATTTTTCTGGAATTTTGTAGGATTTTTTTGGAATGTTGAGGAATTTTGTGGGATTTTGTAGGATTTTGAGAAGACTTGAGTAATTTTGAATGTTTTTTCTTAGATTGTGTGGAAATTTGTGGAGATTTTTTGGGATTTTTGAGGAATTTTGTGGGATATTGAGGAGACTTGAAGAATTTTGAAGCATTTTTCTTAGATTGTGTGAAAATTTGTAAAGATTTTGTGGGCTGTTTTTGGAATTTGGTAGGGTTTTGAGAGGAATTAGGGAATTTTGTGGGATGCTTGTGGAATTTTGTGGGATTTTTCTGGAATTTTGTGGGATTTTGAGAACACTTGAGTAATTTTGAAAGGTTTTTCTTATATTCTGTGGGAATTTGTGGAGATTTTGTGGGATGTTTCTGGAATTTGGTAGGGTTTAGAGAAGATTTAGGGAATTTTGTGGGATTTTTTTTCTGGAATTTCGTGATGCTTTTCTGGAATTTTGTGGGATTTTGAGAAAATGTAAAGAATTTTGTAGGATGTTTCTAGGATTTTGTGCGGTTCTTTTGGAATGTTATGGAATTTTCTGCAATTTGGTGAGATTTTGAAGAGATTTGAAGAATTTTGAGGTTTTTTTCTTAGATTGTATGGCAGTTTATAAAGTTTTTGTGGGATGTTTCTGGAATTTGGTAGGATTTTTGAGAATATTTTTTTTTAATTTTGTGGGATGTTTCTGGAATTTAGTGGAAATTGGAAGAGATTTTTTGGGATATTTCTGGAATTTGGTAGGGTTTTGAGAAGATTTTTCTGGAATTTTGTGGTATTTTGAGTGATGTTTGTGGGTTTTTGAGGGATTTTGAGTAAATTTTCTTGGGTATTTCAAGAATTTTTAGGGAATTTTGTGGGATTTTGTGGGATTTTTAGAAGACTTGAAGAATTTTGCGGAGTGTTTCCTAGATTGCGTGGAAATTTGTAAAGATTTTGTGGGATGTTTCTGGAATTTGGTAGGATTTTGAGAAGTTTTAATGCATTTTGTGGGATGTTTGTGAAATCTTGTGGGATTTTTCTGCCATTTTGTAGAATTTTTTTGGAATGTTGTGGAATATTCTGAGATTTTGTAGGATTTTGAGAAGACTTGAGTAGTTTTGAAAGATTTTTCTTAGATTGTGTGGACATTTGTGGAGATTTTGAGGGATTTTTGTGGGATTTTTTGGGATATTGAGGAGACTTCAATTTTGAGAGATTTTTCTTAGATTGTGTGGAATTTTGTGGGATGTTTGTGGAATTTTTGTGGGATTTTTCTGGAATTATCTTGGATATGGAGGACACTTAATGAATATTGAGGGATTTTACTTAGATTCTGTAGAAATCTGTGGAGATTTTGTGGGATGTTTCTGGAATTTGGTAGTGTTCTGAGAAGATTTAGGGAATTTTATGGTATGTTTGTGGGAATTTTATGGGATTTTTCTGGAATCATGTGGAATGTTTCTTGAATTTTGTGGGATTTTGTGGAAATTTTCTTGGACATTTCTAGAATTTTGTAAGATTTTTTCTGGAATTCTGTGGCATTTTGAGAAAATTTAAATAATTTTGTGGGATTTTTCTGGAAGTTTGTAGCATTTTTTAGAATGTTGTGGAATTTTCTGAGATTTTGTGGGATTTTGAGAAGACTTGAGTAATTTTGAAAGGTTTTTCTTAGATTGTGTGGGAATTTGTGGAGATTTTGTGGTATGCTTCTGGAATTTGGTAGGGTTTAGAGAAGATTTAGGGATTTTTGTGGGATTTTTGTGGAAATCTGTGGGATTTTTCTGGAATTCTGTGGCATTTTGAGAAAATTTAAAGACTTTTGTGGGATTTCTCTGGGATTTTGTGGGATTTTTCTGGGATATGGAGGACACAATGAATATTGGGGAATTTTTCTCAGATTTTGTAGAAATTTATGGAGATTTGTGGGATGTTTCTGTAATTAGGTCGGGTTCTGAGAAGATTTTGTGGATTTTTGTGGGATGTTTGCGTAATTTTGTGGGATTTTTCTGGAATTTTTTGGGGCTATTTCTGGAATTTGTTGGTGTTCTGAGAAGATTTAGGGAATTTTGCCGGACTTTTTCTTGATTTTTGTGGAATTTTGTGGAATTTTGTTGGATATTGAGGAGACTTGAAGAGTTTAGAGGTATTTTTCTAGAATGTGTGGAAATTTGTAATGGTTTTGTGGGATGTTTCTGGAATTTGGTAGGGTTTTGAGAAGATTTTTCTGGAATTTTTTTGGATTTTTGTGGAATTTTTAGGGATAGTGAGGAGACTTGAAAAATTTTGAGGGATTTTTCTTAGGTATATGTGGAAATTTGTAAAGATTTTGTGGGATGTTTCTGTAATTTGGTAGGGATTTGAGAAGTTTTAATGCATTTTGTGGAATTTTGTGGAATTTTGTGGAATTTTCTGGAATTTTGTGGGATTTTGAGAAGACTTGAGTAATTTTGAAAGGTTTTTCTTATATTGTGTGGGAATTTGTGGAGATTTTGTGGGATGTTTCTGCAATTTGGTAGGGTTTTGAGAAGATTTAGGGAATTTTGTGGGGTTTTTTTCTGGAATTTCGTGATGCTTTTCTGGAATTTTGTGGGATTTTGAGAAAATGTAAAGAATTTTGTAGGATGTTTCTAGAATTTTGTGTGACTTTTTTGGAATGTGTAATTTTCTGGAATTTGGTGAGATTTTGAAGAGATTTGAAGAATTTTGAGGGTTTTTTCTTAGATTGTGTGGCAATTTATAAAGATTTTGTGGAATGTTTCTGGAATTTGGTAGGATTTTTGAGAAGATTTTTCTGGAATTTTGTGGGATGTTTCTGGAATTTTGTGGAAATGGGAAGAGATTTTGTGGGATGTTTCTGGAATTTGCTAGTGTTTTGAGAATATTTTTCTGGAATTTTTTGGAGTTTTGAGGGATGTTTGTGCGATTTTGAGTAAATTTTCTTGGGCATTTCAAGAATTTTGAGAGATTATTCTGGAATTTTGTGGGATTTTGAAAAAGTTTTAAAAATTTGGTAGGATTTTTCTGGTTTTTTTTGCGATTTTTTGGGAATGTTGTGGAATATTCTGGAATTTTGAGAAGACTTGAGTAATTTTGAAAGATTTTTCTTCGATTGTGTGGAAATTTGTGGACATTTTGTGGGATGTTTCTGGAATTTGGAAGTATTTTGAGAAGATTTAGGTAATTTTGTGGGATTTTTTCGGGAAATTGTGGATTTTTTTTTACTTTTGTGGTTTTTTGACGACACTTAAAGAATGTTGAGGGATTTTTCTTAGATTGTGTGGAAATTGGAGGAAATCTTGTTGGATGTTTCTGGAATTCGGTGGGGTTTTGAAAAGAGTTAGGGAATTTTGTAGGATATTTCTGGAATTTTGAAGGATTTTGAGGAGACATGAAGAATTTTGAAATATTTTTCTAGGATGTGTGGAAATTTGTAATGGTTTTGTGGGATGTTTCTGGAACTTTGTGGGATTTTTAAAATATTTAAGTAATTTGGTAGGATTTTTCTAGGAATTTGTGAGAGTTTTTTGGAATGTTGTGGAGTTTTCTGAGATTTTGTAGGATTTTGAGAAGACTTGAGTAATTTTGAAAGATTTTTCTCAGACTGTGTGGACATTTGTGGAGAGTTTGAGGGATTTTTGTGGGATATTGAAAAGACTTGAAGAATTTTTAGGTTTTTTTCTTAGGTTGTGTGGAAATTTGTAAAGATTTTGTGGGATCTTTTTGGAACTTGGTGCGGTTTTGAGAGGAGTTAGGGAATTTTGTGGGATGTTTGTGGAATTTTTGTGGGATTTTTCTGGAATTTTGTGGGATGTTTCTTGAATTTTGTGGGATTTTGTCCAAATTTTCTTGGGCATTTCTAGAATTTTGTAAGATTTTTCTGGAATTCTGTGGCATTCTGAAAAAATTTAAATAATATTGTGGGATTTTCTGGAGTTTTGTAGGATTTTTTTTTAATGTTGTGGAATTTTCTGAGATTTTGTGGGATTTTGAGAAGACTTGAGTAGTTTTGAAAGATTTTTCTTGGATTGTGTGGAAACGTGGAGATTTTGTGGGATATTTCTGGAATTTGGTGGGGTTTTGAGAAGATTTAAGGAATTTTGAGGGATTTTTTTGCAATTTCGTGATGCTTTCCTGAAATTTTGTGGGATTCTGAGAAAATGTAAAAAATTTTAAGGGATGTTTCTGGAATTTTGTGTGATTTTTTTGGAATGTTGTGGAATTTTCTGGAATTTGGTGAGATTTTGAAGAGACTTGAAGAATTTTAAGAAGTTTTTCTTAGATTGTGTGGAAACTTGTGGAGATTTTGTGGGATGTTTCTGGAATTTGGTAGGGTTTTGAGAAGATTTTCCTAGAGTTTTGCCGGATTTTTTTTTAAATCTGTGGGATTTTTCTGGAATTTTCAGGGATTTTCAGTAAATTTTCCTGGGCATTTAAAGAATTCTGTGAAATTTTTCTGGAATTCTGTGACATTTTGAGAAAATATAATTAATTTTGTGGCATTTTTCTGAAGTTTTGTAGGGTTTTTTTGAATGTTGTGGAATTTTCTGAGATTTTGTGCGATTTTGAGAAGACTTGAGTAATTTTGTAAGTTTTTTCTTAGATTGTGTGGAAACTTTTGGAGATTTTGTGGGATTTTTCTGGAATTTGGTAGGGTTTTTAGAAGATTGTCTTGGGTTGATTACGATGTTAAAGTGTATCCCCATTCGTCCACCCAACCCAGACACCGGTTTTGTATTCTTAAAATTTCATCTAAGAGTAAAAGTGAGTGGAAAAGAAGCACCGAGTCTGTTATCAGAAGCTGTACTTGCTCCCCCCCCGCATCGGGAGTTTTGACTACAGGACAGACAGACAACAAGAGACCGATAGCCTTGGCTTTCCAGCCAGCCGGATCAGAGAGGACTTCCTGGACTGTTTTCTTTCCCTTTTTCTGAAACGAATCGAACCTGCTCTGGACTGGGGACTCGGGGGAGCACCGGGAGCTTGCACCCGTGGACTACCGGGAGCCCAGCCTGGGCAGCGGCATTGTCCAGCCCGAGCAGATGGCGGCCCGGCTCCCGCCTCGGTTTCTGCCCGGCTGGCTCGATCAGCCTGGCTGCCGTCCGCCTGCAGGCTTCAGTGGGGCCGGCCGGGGCCGAGCGGGAAGGAAGCCGCCGTCGGAGCGAAAGCCTCCGAGAGAGAGCCGGCGAGAAAGCTTCCTCGCAAAGGGAGGGGGCCGAGCCTCAAGCCGCTGGTGGCCCCGTCGGCCCCGCTCCTCAGCCCCCGCAGGCGTTGTCGCCGTGCCGAGCGGCCGGCCGCTTGGGGAGCCGCCTGGGGCGTGGGCGGGGAGGGGCCGATGGCGGCGGCCCCAACCATCGCCCAGCAGGGGGGCGGGGAAAAGCCCGGAAGGCGGCGCCGCGGGAGCCGGCGGGGGAGGGCGGTTCCGTGCCGGGCCCGCACGTCTCGGCAGCGAGCCCCCGCAGGCGGGCCCGGGGCCAAAGACCTCCGCGGACCGCCGAAGAGCCGGCCTGTGCAAGCGGCCGCCCGCTCGCCTCTTCTACCGGCGACTCGAGTCGAGTCACTATGACTCTTAACAGAGGTAAGTATGCATTACTAACTGGGCTTAGCCGCGGAAATCAGACCTCCTCGTGGTCCCGCTGGATACCCGCAAGGGTAACTAGCTGATTTCTGCCCCAGTGTGAGTGAGGTTGTGTTTTTCACTGCCTCCCTGCCTTTGGACTCGCCACCCAAAGTGCAGTTTCACGATTTTGCGTCGAAAAATTATCGGCAGAAGCTCCTTAAAAGCTCCCTGCCTGAAACCGAGCCCGCCGGTAAAGTTGGGCAAAGCTGACAGCGCTTGAGGGGGTGCTGTTAGTCAATATTCCCTCAATTGGACTTACTTTTAATTTGAAACGGCACCACGGTAAAGGCTTTAAAGCTACTCCGTGTGTCCACGGCGACTCAAACTAATTTTAAAGACTGGGATATAAAATCGCCACAAAAACCAAATTTTAAACCCTCAGAATTGGGAAGGGAGGTTTGGAAAAGTTTAAAACTGGAGTTCTACAACTCGATGCATTGTGCCGAAGAATGTAATGGCCATTGTGTGGGGCGGGAGGGGTTGGAGGAATACCCTGATGTGTACTGTGATGATACAATGACTTGCTTATCTCTAGATGATAACGGGATTGATAAGAGCCAGGAAAGGATTTCCACACCCCCACCCACCCAGGAAGAAGCAGCCGTTTTATCAGAGCCAGAGGAAAGCACTATTCAACCACCAAACAATGGGGAATCAGAAGACTGCCCTGTCATATCAGTTCCAGATAAGAATCCACCCTGCCCGCGCTGTGGTATTAAAATGAATCAAATGCTTGAATTAACTGAACATTTACTCAGAGCACATGGAATTAGAGAATGCAAATTTAAATGCACCAAATGTGATTTGGAAAATACAAATTTTCACAGCATTGCCTGCCACTATCCAAAATGCAAAGGTAAAATAAAAGAACCATCCCCAGGAAAATGGCCCTGCAATGTATGCCAGATGAGTTTTCAAACTAAAATTGGACTGGGACAACATAAAAGAATTGCACATCCAGCAGTCAGACACCAGGAGAGGCTAGAAGCCATGAGACCAAAAGAAACATCAGCAAGAGGAGCCCACAAGAAATGCTGGAGTGAAGAGGAGGAAAATCTACTGATCCAACTAATAAAACAATATGAGGGTAATAAAAACATTAATAAACTGATTGCTGAACACATCCCATCCAAAACTTCAAAACAAATCCGTGACAAGAGACGCTGTCTGATGTTAAAACAACAAGCCTCAATTGGATTACAAACTAACAGAAAAACAGAAGAGCAGCCACAGGAAAAAATTCAAAAGCCATCAAAGCGTAAAGAAACCACAATAAATCAGTTGAAAAAGCACTAGGAAGAGATTATCCCATCAAAGATCAGCGATGGCGCCTTCATTGTGTACCAGGAAGCCTTCCAAGAAATTCTCAAAAAGAAAAATAAGAATCCAGCCCACACCATTAGTGAAATAACCAAAGACTGCATGAAGGTATTTAAAGGGATGCACAGCCGGGAAAAGAACACCAGAAAACCAAAACAGGGTCACTCGCAGCCTAAGAAGAGACAAGCAGAAAATGGACGAGCAAGAGAGCTATTAAAAAGGGACAGTATCTAAGATTCCAAGAACTATTTTACACAGATAGAGGGAAACTGGCCCACATCATCCTTGATGATGTGGAGGGGTTAAAGTGCCAAATTCCAGCTGACGAGATCAGCTCAGTATTCTGTGAAAGATGGGAAATACCCAGCAATTTCAAAGGCTTTGGAGATTTTGAAGCAGAGGGAACAACTGACAACACTAAGTTCCTGCCACTGATAACTGCCAAGGAGATTGAGAAGAACATCAAAGAGATGGC